>NC_043702.1:22775593-23079035 GCF_006229205.1 Suricata suricatta
CTTCCCCTTCAACCCTCAGTTCATTTTCAGTATTCAGTAGTCTCTCAGTTTTGCGTCCCTCTCTCTCCCCAACTCTCTTTCCCCCTTCCCCTTTCCATGGTCCTCCATTAGGTTTCTCCTGTTCTCCTGTTAGACCTATGAGTGCAAACATATGGGATCTGTCCTTCTCTGCCTGACTTATTTCGCTTAGCATGACACACTTGAGGTCCATCCACTTTCCTACAAATGGCCATAGAAGAAAAAAAAGTAAATACCCATTGTTCTCCACATATTTCATCATGAAATGCACATTATATGAACTCCAAGTTCATATCTCATCATGAAATATACCTTATAACAAGAAATATCATGTTTCACTCATGATATTAAAAAAAACAGTAGGATTATTTTACATTGCTAATGTTGCACTGGTTTGATTTGATAACATTATTGGTAATATTGATGTTTTTTGCATATTACTCATACTTATAGTAGTATAAATTTGTGCCTCATTTGGGAAGTAAATTTTATAGTATATATACAGGACCATGGAATGTCCATACTAGTTTTTGACCTACTAATGCTAGTGTCTCTTTTAACATGCTAATCTTAAGAAATTAGTCAAAGTATGGACAGAAGATTATGATCACTGAACATTATAATTGGAAATTATTTTTGGAAATAATGCTTAAGTAAATTATCATTTTGTATATGAAATATTATGTAACATTAAAAATTATATAAATGAAGATTTTTTATATATAGTTTATTGTCAAATTAGTTTCCATATAACACTCAGTGCTCTTCCCCACAAGTGCCCTCCTCCATGACCATCATCCCCCCTTCCCCCTTCCCCCTCCCCCTTCAGCCCTCAGTTCATTTTCTGTATTCAAGTGTCTCATGATATGCCTCCCTCCATCTCCCTAACTCTTTTAACCCCTTCGCTCACCATGGTGAAGATTTCTTAATGAAGTAGGAAAGACTTATACCAATTTAGAAAAGTAAACAGTATATAGTATATATTATATATGTCTACAACTGTTTATTAATGTGTATGTATATATATGTATATATGTATGTGTATATATATGTGTGTTTATATATACATATGTATGTGTGTGTGTGTGTGTATATATATATAGTCTCAACTTTTCTTGAGAAGATATAATGGAGAGACATGCTAAAATGAATATTAAAAGTAGGGGTAGGTTCATGGGTGTTTATCTTTTTGTTTACCAATTTTATATAATGAGGGTTTGTTGCTTTGATAATTAGAAAAATATCAAACAAATTTTACATATAATTATCAGCAGCTTTATTTTAGGGGTCAGGCTTAACTTGCTATTCTTGGATATTATTAGATATTCTTAGACATTTTTAGAGTCAAACTTTTAGCTAGTAAGTTTGTTAAATTTGTATCAAGTTTAGAGTATGATGTTCTCTCGATCAAACAACTTATGCTCAGAGAATGGGTGCTGTTTTTAGAGATTTCAGCTATCCATTCTTCTCTAGTTCTTCTTTTATGCTTTTCTGGGCATGTTTTCCAGGTTATCTTCCCAAAGGCATGATGTTAAGTAGTCATTGTAACCCAGACATGAGTTCCTTACAAGTATCAACTGATACTAAGGAAACTGCAGATGGAATTCTTTTACTCCAAGTCATAATATTTGTATTTAAATATCTGTAATTCTGTCGTTAGTAAATGGAAACAATGGCCTTACATGACCTAGACATACTAAATTAGGATTTTTTCCTGTGTTTTGGTTTTGCTAAAATATATGCGATAACTTATTTTTCCTTAGATTTAGTGGAATAGCAAAATGTACAACATAGCATAAATTGAAATGTCCACTTATTCTTCAGCCTTTCATTAATAGACCTCTATCATAAGAAACTTAAGCAAGACTTAAGTAAAACTAGCTCAAAAAGCAATCTCAAAGTTGTATTAGTTTTCATAAAAGTAGTTTTAGAATTGATCTTTGAAATGTTTATTGTATGCCATTCAACAATTAAAGGGATTATTATATAATTAGAATAATACATGCATGGTTTTAAGTTTTTGACTCTTCAGTGTTTAAACTATTTTCATTATATGTAAGTCTTTATTGTGTTCCTCTCTGTTGAAGAATAAATGTTTATATTTTCTCAGCTTGGGATGTTTGACTTTTTACTCACAAGATCATTTTATCGTTAGTCATGCATGCAGCTCTCATTTATCCATTTTGTTCATGTAACAACCATTTATAGAGTGCTCACTATGTGTGGGACACTTTTTTCCTAGGTCATAGATCTTCCTATTTGAATATTTCAGTTAAATTAGTTGGGTGACTAATTTGGATCTATTTATTTTTGCAGTCTTAGAATATTTTTTAATTCAGTGATTCGCATTCAGTTGTTCAAGCATCAGTATGTTGGCATCGTTGGATCTGGTGAGGACTCTTCCTGGCTTGTATACAAGCTCACTGCTTTAGCACAAGGCACAGATAGGGTGGGGATATGGGTGAGAGACAGGGAGAGAGAGAGAGAGAGAAAGAGACAGTGAGAGGGAGGGAGAAGAGGTGGGGAAGCTTTCTGGTATCTCTTCTTAAAAGGTAACTAACCTCATTATGAGGGCCCTACCCTCGCAACCTCATCTGAATCTAATGATCTTCCCAAAAAGCTCCATCTTCAACATAGAAATTTTGCAAGGACACAGTTCAGTCCATAGCAATCAGTAGATTTTAAAAAGTTACCCAAATGATTCTAGAATGCATCCTGAATGGAGGATCCCTGTTTTAAATGGATCTTGGGCTGACTGAATGATTTGTTCAGCTTGCAGTATTACATAACAACTTAATTTTTAATTTAATGGTATATTTGGTCAATTTTAATTTGCTTTATTCTAAAATCTATCATTAATTCATTACAGTATTTACTTAGGAGCTTACTACAGTTATCACATTTAACACTGTTTTTCCCTTAGTTTTTCTCAAAGTTGTCAACTTTGAGTTCTGAATTTAAGATTTATGTTTCTAGCTGCCTTTAGGATGTTTAGAAATAACTATAAATAACATCTCAAGCTCAACACATTAAAAACTCGGAATTTTTGTATGCCACTGCATTCAAATATATTCATTCTAAAATATCTTACCTCTGTCATTAATATAACCTTTTACTCTATAGGGTTCTTCAGGCTTGAAATCTTGAACTCATTGATTACTTAATGTTCTTTGTTTCTCATACTTAGTCTTCTAGTTTCTTATTTTGTTTCCCTAAGATTTCTTTTCATTTGATCCTGTCCTCTTTTATCCTACTGTTCCTTGTCTCATCTAGGCTTTCTTTACTTGGGGCTGATATCACCCAGCACTCACAGGTACAGTTATATTGATTGCTAAAATCTGAAAATGCTTCTCTATAGGTTTGAGAAATAGCCTTTTCCCTGGTTCCCTTGAATCACCCCCCTACCTTGGCCTCTGCAAATGCTGATTACTCCCCTGGGCCCTGCAGCTCTCTTATAGGAATTGCTGCCTGTTTGTAGTGCACCAGTTTGTGTAATTGACATGGAGAATATCACCCCTGTCTTTGAACATAATTATTAAGGTAGATTAGTAGCTTCTTACTGGACCTTGACCTCTGCCTACTTTTCCCTCTAACAGACTCATCATATACACATGACTCTTCATAATTTCTTTATTCTTCTGATCAAGAGATAGAACTCAGTTCAGACCCTTTATCAACTGACCTTACCATTTCTGCCTAACCTGTTGTACCATGCCTCTCCCAATGAGTCAGATTGATCTTCTAACATAAGATGCTCTCATTTCCCTTTTTATGTTTGCCTTTGTTCATTTTCATACTGTGCCATTCTAAGTGAGAGATTTCTGTTAAGTTCTATGTCAGTTCTATCTTAGGTAATTTCTCCTTGAAACTTTTACTGACTTCCCAGATTATAATGACCTCCTTTTAGAATCCATACAGCAGACTCTATCTTATTAAGTATTAGTTTCAGAACGAGAAATTTAGAGTTTGTGTATTTGATGTTGCTTTCTATCTCAAGAGTTCTTTCTGCAAAACCTTTGATGTACACTGAAGATGGTTTCCAGGCCTATAAAGCTGGTGGTTCTGTTGTTGGGCACTGCTAGTTATTATTCAGTTTTGAAATATTTCCTGATGTTTTATGTGCCAAGCACTGAACTTGCCCTACAGTAATGAACAAAACAGACATGGCTCTGGCCTTATACAGCTTACAGTCCAATATGCGAGAAGACATTGAAAATTAAGCATACACAGAAATGTATAGTAATTATTTATGATAGGTGCTGCAAAGTAAAAGATCGGGGGGACAATGAAAAAGAGCATTAAAAAGAGCATTAGGGCCTTAGTTTATATTGACTATTTAGAACAGGTGAAATTTAAGCCAAAGAGTCGGTAAGGAGGGGATACACACAGAGCTGTGGTGAATGAGAGATTAGTGTATACGACCCTAAGGTAGGCACACGTTGTTTTTGTTCATCAAAGAAGTGAAAGAAGACAAGCAGTCCTAGTATTTCTGAGCCAGTTGTAGGATGGGCTGGATGTCTGGAAAGGTGATAAGGAGCCCTATGACATTATAGTTTCTTCTAGATCATAAGAAGAAGCTTGTATTTTTATCCTAATGCAAATGAACAACTACTAAAAGATTTTGAATACTGCCTTGACAGGATTTGATTTGGGTTTTTTTGGGAGGAAGGTGAGATTTTTACATTTAGAAAGGCTGATTTTTCTGAATTACTTAAATGGTTTTCTTAATTCTGGAAATGTAGAGGAAGTACACAGCCATGGTTGTAGAGTAGAATGTTTTCTGATTTCATTAATATCAAGCTGCTGCCTCCAGGGAATGGAGGTGTGTTCTGCTCTGTAAAGCTGGTTTCTGGGGAGGAGGAGATCAATTTACATAGATGCTCTGGGTGTTCTGGGAGAGAAAGAACTAATACCTGGTCTCTGTTGGGATGGATCTATGTGGTCCTGTTTCCCCCCACTAAACAACAACAACAAAACAGGGGCACCTGGGCGGCTCAGTGGGTTAAGTGTCCAACTTCAGCCCAGGTCATGGTCTCACAGTTTGTAAGTTCAAGTCCTGTGTTGGGCTCTGTGCCGAAATCTCAGATTGTTTCTTACTCTCTCTACTCTTCCCCCATTTGTGCTCTGCCTCTTTGTTTCTTAAAAATAAATGGGCGTTAAATTTTTTCTAATTAAAAAATAATCTCAAGAAAGGGCAATAAGGATCCTGAAATAAAAACACCTTGAGGAACACATTATTTGAGGACAGAAAAAGGGAAACCAATTTGGGGACCAACCCTCAGAAGAGCTTCTGAGCTTCTGGGGCCAATCCTGGAAAGTAGTATAGATGTCCTGAGGGTAGTTTGTTCACTGAGGAAGAGCAGTTGATAATGGTAAGTGTAAACCACTGTGGCTTGAATAGGGAGCCAGTGTTAGACCAGCATTGATGAGTGATAAAAGACCAGTAGCCTCAGAGGTAGCAAAGTAATCAGTACTTCCTACTCTTCTTTGAAGTATGGTATGTAGACTACACTTCTAGGGCATTAACAGCTCTAATCAGTTATATTTAAAGTAAACATTTAATATGACCATAATTGTACCTTGAGATGATAGAGCATGCTGTTATGGTTACAGTTTATAAAAGATGGCTTAATTAATTAATTGTGTTTTAGAACATGGATTAGAAAATTGCATGAGAAAAATGTGGAAATTAGTGGATATGAGGAAACCAGTAATAGTAAGTAAAATATCATATTAATTAGAACTAGAGTGATAGTGGCAGAGAGAAGTGTAAGTATTCTTTTATTAAGATCCCAGACCTTGGGGCACCTGGGTGGCTCAGTCAGTTGAGTGTCTGACTTCGACTCAGGTCATGATCTCGTGGTTCGTGGGTTTGAGCCCCACGTTGGGCTCTGTTTGACAGTTCAGAGCTGGAAGCCTACTTTGGATTCTGTGCTTCTCCCTCTCTCTGCCCTTCCCATGCTCATGCTCTCTCTGGCTCTCAACAATAAATGTGTCAATTTTTTAAAAAAAAGATCTCAGACCTTTCTTCCAAAAACTTTGTTGATCCGGTACCTTCCATATATCTAGCCTTGAGCTTTCATATCTACCCTTCTGCTCTTTTTCTCCTATTTAAGCATCTCTAATTCCTTCAGTGTTTCTTCAGTTAGATAATTTCTAGAATCCAGACACAGACATTTAGAGGATCAGGTATCCTTATCAGCTTGTGTCATCCACAAGTTTGTTAAATATGCCTTGCATGCTTTTTTTCATTCCTGTTAAAGTAGCCCTGTGGCATAGGACTTGAGACTTCTCATCAAGTTAACATCTCTCCTTTTCAACTCTTTTTGGGTGTGGTTGTTCAACCTGTTATGAATGTACCTAACTCATGTTATTTCCTGCATATTTCTCTATTTTGACTTCAAGAATATCATGTGAGGTTTCTTCAGGTCTGCAATTAAGTTCAGGATAGACAAAGTTCACAATTTGCTTTATCTTCCGGTCTAAGAAATTGAATCAATAATAAAAATAATATTTTTAGTGAACCCACAGTGGAACCCTTCTTAAAGCTGTTACATAAACATTTGCCTATTAATTTTAATGGGTTCATTGCAAGTTTATTTATCTGAGATTGGCAGAATTCACCTCCTTTGCCTTCCAAACGATTCTTACGGTAGTTTCTTAATCACTTGTGAATTTCCTTTAAGGTCCATGGAATGTATCTCATCTGAGCTTGTATTAATTTTATGGGGCTGCTGTATCAAAGCACCACAGACTGGGTGGCTTAAGCCATATAGATTTATTGTTTCAGAGTTCTGCAGGCTAGTCATCTGAGATCCAGGTGTCAGCAGGGCTGGTTCTTTCAGGGAGATATAAAGGAGAATCTATTCAGGCCTCACTCCTAGGTGTTGATGGTTTGGCATTCCTTGGCCTCTGGACGCATCACTGTGATCTTTACCTTCATGTTCACATGACTTTCGTCCTGAGTGCATGTCTTTACCCAGATTTCCTTTCTTTATAAGGTTACTGGTCATACCTCATCTTAACTAGTTGTATATGCAATTTTTAGAAAACCTTAATTTTTAAATTGGTTTATTTCTTGGTGAAAATGAAGTATGATATAAAATAATTTCATTGGACTATATAATTCTCTCTATCAGATAAAAGTGTAAGTGTCAAAATAAATGAGTCTAGAGCTGATGACACAAAAAGATGCTGTTTGCTTAGTCTCCATTAGAAATAAGAACAAATACAAGAAATAGAGTAAAAGGGGGAAAAAAACTGGGCTTTACCTATACACAGAATGTAGATGCCTCTAGGTGAACCTAGATGTTACAGACCTCACCAGCCTGTGACTTTCATATAAAGACACATGTATGTTAGTAAACAGATTAAGGTCATTCAGGCTCCCCAGTAGCAACCCCACTGTCCTGACTCAGGGAAATTAGCCCCTTCACAGTGTTCCAAGTTACCTGTGGGACTCACTATCACTTCATAGATGTCTGAACACTATTCCCTTAGTTGTCACTACCACTGCCTTGCCATTCCTCCTCTGGTTTCCAGATGTCCAAATCTTTAGCTCGGCAAGTTCTTGGCAAAGATCCTTTCTTGTCACTACCTGTAAGGAGGAAACCAGGGCTTATATCAAGGATGCCATATGTGGCTTCTGAGATATTTCTTTCTTTCTTTCTTTCTTTCTTTCTTTCTTTCTTTCTTTCTTTCTTTCTTTCTTCTTTTTTTCTTTCTTTCTTTCTTTCTTTTTCTTTCTTTCTCTTTCTTTCTCTTTCTCTCTCTCTCTCTCTCTCTCTCTCTCTCTCTCTCTCTTTCTTTCTTTCTTTCTTTCTTTCCTCTTTCTTTCTTTCATGGAGAGCCCTTTCCCCAGTTCTGCCATACTATATCATATGGACTTTAACCAAAGTGTGCTAAGTGCCCAGAATACCAGAAAGTGCTTCTTGATCAGTCTCTAGTCATAATCTCTTTTCCAGATTTTCATTTCTTATAAAAAAACAGTTCCATCATTTTTTTGGCCTTCATTCATCTCTGTAAACATTTAATCTCAGGAAGGAGCTCCATAGGGAACAGGTACTAGGCTGTACTTTTACCTCTATACTCAATCTGTTGCCCTTAGTTCAGTTTCCTCCCTCTTCTCCCCTTTGCAGAATAAAGATTGTCATGCACATGACTGATTATAAACAGAATTTGGTCTAGAGAGTAGAGACTACTTTTTGGGCTCCAGATCTAACAGCCAAAAAGTTTTTGTTACATGAAAGCATTAGATTTACTAAATGAAGGTGTATCAGGATCATTCTGTAGGAATTGTAAAACACTGCTTATTTGGTGTATTTGAGAAACAGAAAGACCAGTGTGGTTATACTGGTGTGAATAAGCAGAATAGTAAGGCCACTTTGGATATTCTGTGGAGTGTAGACAAAGGGAGCAGAACAAGCCAGGGTATGTTAAGGGGGTCTGTGTGAAAGCAAACTACGTGAAGATGGTGGTGGACTCACCATCAACCGGAGCAAGAACAGTGGCAGTGATGAGAAAAGGTCAGATGTATTGTGTAAATAGAATCTATTGGACTTGCCCATAGATTAGAAGTAACATGTGAAGGAAAAGAGTTCTTAGGAATGACTGCTAGTTTTAGGTCCAAGCAACCCTGTGAATAGTGATGTCATTTACTGATATGGGGGAGGTGATCTGGGAGGAAGAGTGGATTAGGGATTGGAGTGAAAAACTCTGTTTTGAACAGGTGAAGTTTGAGATGCATTTCTATAAGACATGCAGATAGAGATCGTGACTCAACCAAAAAGTCTTAACCAAAGGAGAGGAGAGCCAGAATACTCTTGTAGCACAGTGAAATTTTGAAATTACTCACAGTGTAATTGAGGTTCAAAGCTGCCAGGTATGTGAATATTATGCATGACTTTACTCCTGATATGTACAGCAGATCTTTTATGTGTGCTACACTCTTATTATTTTTCTGTCTTTATATATTTTTCTTCTTTACAAATCTTTACTTCCCAAGATTTTGCTGTGTACTAATTATAAGATTTGGCAGAGCTACTAATTTTTTTTAATTTTTTTAATGTTTTATTTATTTTTGATACAGAGAGAGACAGAGCATGAGACGGGGAGGGGCAGAGAGAGAAGGAGACACAGAACCAGAAGCAGGCTCCAGGCTCTGCGCTAGCTGTCAGCACAGAGCCTGATGTGGGGCTTGAACCCACAAACGAGAGATCTGACCTGAGCCGAAGTCGGAGGCTTACCCAACTGAGCAACCCAGGCGCCCCAGCTACTAATTTTTTTTAAGAATTGGTGATCTCAATATAAAGGAGAATAATATCACTTATTTCATTATTGTTTTATTGATTACATTAGATGATATTTGTGAAACTCATAGTGCCTAACATATAGTTAGTACCTATTAAATATCTTTAGTTTTGGCTACTATTTTTGGAAAAGGAATTTTATTTTTATTTTATTAAAAAATTTTTTTTAAATGTTTGTTTATTCTTGAGAGAGAGCAAGACAGAGCATGAGCAGGGGAGGGGCAGAGAGAGAGATGGAGACACAAAATCTGAAGCAGGTTCCAGGCTTTGAGCTGTCAGCACAGAGCAGGATGTGGGGTTGAACTCATGAACCATGAGATGGTGATGTGAGCTGAAGTCGGATGCTTAACCAACTGAGCCACCCAGTCACCCCAGGAATATTATTTTTAAAGCGGAATTTAAATATGTTACAATGAGATAGGCTATAAATGAGCAAATAATAATGGATTGTTATTTTCCATATACATATATAAAATGATTTTTTCTTATTTAAATGAGATTCTTTATTATACATTTTAGAATTACAAAATATTAAAGTCAGCATTTTGAATTTTATAAGAACATGTAGGGTTTTTTGAATTGTAAGTATGATTAGTGATTGAGAGTTGATGTATGGTGCTTCTTAAGGTTTGCAATACCTTTATACAAACCAAAATCCCCACAGAAATAGTGAGTCAAAATGAAGCAACAGGCAGTGTTTAGAACACATTTATTTCCCTGCTCCACAGGGTTAATCTCACCATGAGTTGTGTGTCAAGACTTTTGATTTGCTCAGGTTTTCTGTTGAGTTGATTTGATTTCCCCTACTCTTTCCCCTACTCTTAGGTTTTAAAACCTAAGATTACAACTTTAAATGTCCTGTTATTATAAAAGGTTTTTTCTTTTTGTTTGTTTTGTTTTGTTTTGTTTTGTTTTTTTAGAACAGAGTGATAGTATACTAGAGATTATAATGTCAAGAAATTCCCTATTGCATTAACACAGATCTTTAAAGAGCAAAGGCTAGATCACTTAATAAAACCACAGTCTCTTCTTTGGTAATCATGTTGAACCTGGAAGGAAGCCAGACATGGCCAGTATAAGGTTAGATTCCATTCCATCAGCATAATAGTTAATAATAGTTGACTGACAGGGATGTGAAGGGTGCCCTTTTTCCCTCCTCCTTTTACCCCTGTTCCAGGCTAGCCTCTCTAGGGAATATGCCATGCCTTTCCCCATTCCTAAAATTCCTTCTTGAGCATAGCCAGGGGCTGCTGGACTGGTGTCTGATTGTTTCAGGGGTGCAGGTGCCTCTTTGAAAGAGTTATTAGTCCCTGTGGTTCCTGCTGAGGGAATCTAGAAATCTCCAAACATCTTGTAGGGATAGGGAGAAAAGGTGAGCTGTCTCCACTATGGCTAGTGTTTATGTGTGAAAAATAAGTGGATTCCTGTTACTCACCTGAACTAACTTCATACCCCATCAAGATCACTTATGCTTCCCCACAGCCACAGGTGACATTCTTGTCCATGGAAATTTAGTGCTATTTTAGTCTGATTTTTGTGAATCATACTTTATGTCATACACTATTTTGCAGTTAAAACTATATTTTCAGGGAGTTTAGCACTGAAAAATTATTAACATTTGCAACTGTTTTCTCTTCCAGCCTACCCCTTCCTACCTTCCTTCTTTTCTTCCTTTCTTCCTCCCTCCTTCCTTCCCTCCTTCCCCCTCACCCTAGCCCTCTCCCTCTCTTTCTTTTTTCCTTCCTTCCTTCCTTCTCTTTCTTTCTTTTCTCTCTCTCTCTCTCTCTCTCTCTCTCTCTCTCTTTCTTCTTGTTAGATGCAGGTATTTTCAGGATAGGAACTATTCAAACAGTTACAGCATTCCAGAGATTCTTTCCCTGGATTCTACATGTCTACATGCAGAGTTATATTTTAATAGTAAGAAGTGTTGCTGAGTACTGAAGAACATGAGGTTCATTAGTATAGTGTTGAGGTGAAAATTCAAAAGTTTTCCTAAGTCCCAGTAATTCCCCTTCTTTAGAGAGTGGTGATTCCTATTCTAAGCAGTCTTGAGTTCTGTAATTCAGTGAAGTTAGTATTTGGTTTTGCTTGCAGTTTGGGTTAGCTATTATTCTTTACCCCACATCTCACCACAACTGAGCCGCTTGGTAACTTTAATCACCATCTTCTCAAGTTTAAGAACTTGGCCAGAGTGATCCCGGAAAGACTCGACATTTTCCAGTGAGTAAAGTCCATCTCTTTGGGAGATCTTGACACCTATCATTAACAAGGGTGCAACCTCCTTAAGGATCATGGAGAATAGAGACCTCCTCTTCTGTGTACATAGCAAAACATAAAGAGGTTATACATCAGGATAAGGTAATTCTTAAGTGGAGTACATTGTATTGACTGGCAGTGGAGCCTCCTTCATTCTACAGATTATGTTGTGGGTTTCAGATGTTTTTCTCAGGTCAGTTTCCCTGTCATTAATGCTGCAACACCTTTGCTGACTAGATAGCTACTCTCTCATTCTTTTATTACAACACAGTGAAACCAGCACACTGACTAACCTGAGTAAACTCCAGTTTACAAAAAAAACCTGACTTTTGTAAATAAGCTTTAAAAATAGTTTCTGGAATCAGAATACAGTGAATAAAGACCTAAACCAGATTTTTTTTAAAAAGCTCATTTAAATGAAATCACATTTAAATATGTTACTATTTGATGTTAATATGTTATTATGCATGCCATTCAGTCTGCAAATGTCTGTGATATACCACTTATCTTATTGGTAAATTTGGCTGGTAACATGAGCATGTGTCCAAAAGCCTTTCTATATGATAACATACATAATCTGTAAAATATTTAGTTGCTTTTAGCACCTTTTGATAAAAGAGAAATCCTATCTTATTTAAAAAAATGTTTACTAAAAATTGCTTATCATGAACACCTGTTTCTAAGTGTTTTTATAACAAATTAGAAAAATAACTTGAGAAAGGATTGTTTGTTTCAGTAAAGATTTTCTGAATATTACTCTGTGTGTGTACCGTGGTAAGTACTTGGAATGCAGAGAAGAATAGATTGTTCTCAGGTCACAGTGCATAATTTAATAAAAGAGACAGTTAAATCATATCACTCCTCTTATAATCAGGGATCACTGCTCTGATAGAAGACATTAACATTGCTAAAATTGGTCAGAAAGGGATATGCTTTGAGGAAATAACATTGGGGTTCTACCTGTAATGATGAAAGCAGGAAAATGAGGAGAAACAAGGACATCCAGTGAAAAGGAATGTCACATGAGCAAAGAGCGTTATGTCAGTGTGGTGGGGAAACAGTAAAGTACTGCAAAGTTTGGAAAATATGACTTCAGCAAAGGTCATTGTTATCGCTGTCTTTCAGATGAGGAAAGTCATGCCAATATTTTTTTCATGTATGAAAGAGTTTTAATAATAATTATTAATTTGGGGGAGAGTATAAGAGGGGAAGGAGCAGAGAGAGGGGGACAAAGTATCCAAAGTGTGCTCTGTGCTGACAGGATGACAGCAGTGAACCTGGTAGGGTTTTGAATGCACAAACTGTGAGACCATGACCTGAGCTGAGGTCAGACACTTAACCCACTGACCCACCCAGGTGCCCCTCATGTATGAAAGACTTTTAAGTAATATGTATCCCAGCAAAAGCATAGGACTTTGTACTAACTGAGAACATACTTAAAGAAGAAACTGTTGAGGGAATCTGCTTTTTTTTTAATTATATAGACTGCAGTTACGGAATGAGTAAGTCATAGGAATAAGACACAAAGCATGAGAAATACAGTCAGTGATATTGTAATAGTATTGTAATGGGACAGATGGTAGTTGTACTTAATGGTGAGCAGAGCATTACGTATAAACTTGTCAAATCATTAAGTTGTACACCTGAAGTTAGTGTAACATTGTGTGCCAACTATGCTCAAGTTAATAAATTTTAAAAAGTTAAAAAAAGTCATATAATCTGCAGAGGCTTTCAAATGAATGATGCAGAGAATTGCCCCACAATTGAAGTCTCTTAATATTTGATGGGAAAGTGAATTATGTCCTTTGCATATCCATTCATTCATTGATGTGTGTGACAATACTAATGGACTGTCTACTATGTTTCTAGTATTGTCTTTGGTAGTTGGGAAGACATCAGATGACTAAGATAGACTGATACCTGCCATTACAGAACATTGAGGTTAGGGGAAAGACATGATTTTTCTCCTCTCAAGTATATTCTTGTTTTTAGAGTGGTCCAGACGATTTTTTATTCATATGTTTTCTCATTTTATGATTGTTTCAAAAAAGACTTTGTTATTTTACAAGATTTCAGATATTCATTTCTTTGTCCCTAGCTATAGTAAAAATAATTACCAAGCAGTTTTCTAACACTAACTATAGGAATTAAACTAATATTGTGTAAGCAAATTATAGTTAAGGAGAATTCTTTGGAGAAGGAGCAAGGGATCGAACTAACACTGATTGAGTGCTGCTGTGTTCCAGGCCTTCTAATAAGAGGATTTCATGTACTTTATACCATTTAATATTTAAAGTATCTCTGGGAAATAGATGTTGTCATCTTTTTTTTTTCTTTTAATCAGGGAAACATTCTAGGGGAGGGAAACCGAAGCCAACTAACGTGCCCTATGATACACAACTGGTAAATGACAGCTTTGGAATTTGAAATTAAGATGAATGTGTGCTCACTTTAAGACGGTTCAAACAGGGGTACTGGAGTAATTGGTAAATTATTGTCTTGGGTATTTGAACCCAGGCCCAGCTTATTTCAAAAGTTCTTTTTCCTATGAGAGTTCATGTAGGTTACTTAAACTTCAAACATTGTAAAAGGCAAAATATTGTAATTACTTAATTTTAATATTTCTTGTTATCTGCTATGGTTTTTAAGAGTTTTTCACCTATATGGCTTATTTGAACTGAAGGTTTGAAATTTATTATGTTGTATTAAAGATATAAAACTATAAGCAGACACATGAAAGAAAATAAACATAAAATGCATGTTGGGGACTTAAATGAATTGCTAATAACCCTGTAAAGCAAAGCAAAATCTCTCCTTTGAAATTGTTTTTCAAATATATTTCAGCATAAAGAAAGAAACCTTGAACAGTCAGAGGTAATGAAAATGTCCCTATGGATATAACTTCATTTTCTGAAAATCCCATCCAAAGCAATTGTCAGTAAAATTAACAAGTCTTTAGTACTGTGTAGAGTTGACAGAGGATATATATTTTTTAAGTTTATTTATTTTATTTTGAAAAAGAGAGAGCAAGTGACCAAGAGAGAGGCAGAAAGAGGGAGAGAGAGGATCTGAAGCAGGCTTTTCAGTGTCAGCACAGAGCCCAACGTGGGGTTCAAACCCATGAACTGTGAGATCATGACCTAAGCCGAAATCAAAAATTGGGCGCTTGCACCTGACAGCAGGTATTTCTTATTCATGTACTCCTCAGACTTTGAAGGAGGAAGGTTTTAACTCTCATTTCATAATAGTTCAATTCAGGTGGTCTAAATATTCTTTCACATCTCCTATACCCAGGGCTTTGAGTAATTTGAATGACGTGGGATACTGACTATAGATATATAAGATCAAAACCCTATAAACCTTGAGTTTTAGAATTAATTCGTTTAGAGGATTTGTTCACTGCCACCATTAGCACTGATTCCATAATGGCCTTTTTCTCCTTTTATCACTCTTTTGTATTATAAATCTCATCATTTATGACATGTGAATATAACATCACAGGATAAACTAGTGAAAAAGGACATTGGTAAATAAAGGAAAGCGCTTATCTGACTCTTGTCCTCCTTTGTATATTTGGTCATATATTTGGTAGCTGTTTTATTTTCTTAATTTGGTGGTAAGATTCTTGAGTATAAAGATCATTCTTATTTTTTTTATTTCTTAAATTTAGCATAATAATTTTTAAATAGCAAGTCTTCGTTATATGTTCATTGCTGCTGGAGTTCATGGTAGATTGTTTTAATATATATTAGACAACACTACTGAGTAGGACAAAACTAGAAAAATAAATTCCCGTTTGACATGTTACCAGAAATCAAAGATTTCTTTCCAGTTATTGGTAACTTATAATCAGCCTCACCTTTAACCTGATCATGTGTTTCACTAGTTCCTTATAGACTTTTATTAGGTATTTAGTTTAGTTTTAGTGTAGTTCTTATTAAAATATATTTAATGATCTGCCTGACTTTGCAGAACAGCTGGATATCTTTATTGGACTCAGATTCTTGGCCCTAAGAAGGGAGAAAATTAGGAGCCGTGTGGTGGCTCCCCAGTTGAGTACAGTTGGGTTTGATGTCAGTCCTGGCTTGACGTTGGTACCTCAGTTCCTCAGAGCCTGAGTTTGTGGTTTGCTCCCAGGGCCGTGCATTTCTTGCTTTTAAATCCCAGTTCCCCATGACTAGTTTCTGACCACTAAGGGTGTGCACTCCATTCTTTCATATTCTGCTGCATTCATACATGTTATTCCCTCTACCTGGAAGTCCTTCCACCCAGTTTGATTGGCAAATTCCTTCTCGTGTTCCAAGATGGAGTTTAGTCAGCAAGGGTTTGAGAAGCCTTCCTTAACCCACTCAAACTCCTTTGGCCATCCCCTCCTTGACCCCTCCCCATATAACTTAAGTATACACATCTAAAAGTATACTCATCACACCATATTCTAATTATTTGTTTATTTTCTATCTCCACTGGACTGAGCTCTTTGTAGTTTAGTAAATATTTAAAAGAATGGATACTTTCTGCTACTTCATTTTGGATCATTGCCAGCCACCTTTCTTCTGCTCCAAGGATATTGTGGATATTAGAATTAAATTGAATCTAATAATGCCATACTCCTATGCCGGTTCTTTTTTCCTTCCACTCCAGCTGGTATCTTGATTCCATTGTACCTCTGGGCCAGGCTCCAGTTAGCTGGTGGCTAGCGTAACCACTGGCCAGTTCTCTAGGCTCTGAGTCTTCCTGAGCCACCACTCCTCCTCTTCCCCAGCCTGTTACATCTCTCCTTGAGTTTCAGGGACAGTGGTTCTATCCTACTCATCTTTATAGCCTCTAGGCGTATGATTCCACCTAACTTAATAAATGTTGGGTAAATGAGTAAAACTTGAATTGCTTTCTATCAGTTTTAATAGAGTTATACTAAAAGAGTCCTAGTTTAACACTTAAAAATTTCTTTATAAATGGGATTTTTAATAATTTGGAGTAATTTAAGAATAGACCAGGACTTTGCCAAATATTCCGTCTCCTAGTAAACGGATTCTGAAAGGACTTAGTAAGTGGCCTTCCTTCATACCTACCATGTGTGTTGCAGTTATCAAGCCTGTTAGAGTTAGTTAGGATTTTGAGACGGTGATGTGCTTGGTATCATATAGTTTGTTTCATTACCATCATTTCCTGCCATGTCTAACTCATATACTTCATCTTCAATTTATCATTGTTTTCAAAACTGATACTCTTCCTTTAAAAATCATTAAGCAGATCTATGAAATTTTACTGGATTCAAGAAATTCTTTGAAGTATTTTCCACATATTTAGTTCTAATTTATTTTATACTGTCTTAATCATTTGCATTTTACCCTTATTCTTATTGTCATACATTGTTAAATTTTTTTTCTTGATTACTTTTCTTTAAAAAAAATCTTTTTAATGTTTATTTATTTTCGAGAGAGAGAGAAACAAGCTCAAGTGGGTGAGGGGCAGAGAGAGAGGGTGACACAGAATCTGAAGCAGGCTCCAGGCTATGAGCTGTCAGCACAGAGCCTGATGCGGGTCTTAAACTCACCGACCTGGAGATCATGACCTGAGCTGAAGTCAGCTGTTTAACCAAATGAGCCACCACCCCTTGATCATGCTGACAACGGAAGCCCAATTCTGGTCTTGAACTCAGTAAACTGCGAGATCTTGACCTGAGCTGAAGTCAGATGCTTAAATGACTAAGCCACCCAGGAGCTCCAACCACTTTTTTAAATTTAATATTTATTTTAGAGAGAGAGCATGATCTGGGGAGAGGGGCAGAGGGTGAGAAAGAGAGAATCCTAGGGTTTTTTTTTTTAACATTTATTTGAGAGACGGACAAAGTGCAAGCAGGGGAGGGGCAGAGAGGGAGGGAAACACCATCCAAAGTAGGCTTCAGGCTCTGAGCTGTCAGCACAGAGGCTGATGCGGGGGATCCATCTCATGAACTGTGAAATCATGACCTGAGCCAAAGTCGGATGCTTAACTGACTGAGCCACCCAGGGCGCCCCCTGAGACTCTTAAATCGTAAGCAACCTCCACACCTAAAAAGAACCCCAGTGTGAGCTGATCCTGAGATCATGACGTGGGTCAAAATCTGGAGTCAGACGCTCAACTGACTGAGCCACCTAAGGTGCCTCTATTTCAACCATTTTCAGAGTTTTCAATTACATCTCTCCTTTTCATAACTGTTATTGCTGGATTGATTGACTGATTGATGGAGTTTTCTCTCCCTTTTTTGTCTTTACTTTTAGTATGGAAAATGTGAATATATAGAGAAGTAGATTTTTTATCATTTATTTATTTTTTTGAGAGAAAGAGGGAGTGGAGGGGCAGAAGATGAGAGGGAGAGAGAATCTCAAGCAGGCTCCACACCCAGCACAGAGCCCCACACTGGGCTTAATCCCTTGCCCCTGTGATCATCACCAGAGCAAAAATCAAGAGTTGGATATTTAACATACTATGCCACCCAGGCACCCCTAGAGAAGTAGATTTTTAATGAACCTTCATGTATCCATGCAGCAGCTTCACTAGTTATCAATTTATAGTTAGTATTTTTACTTAGCGATACTCAAGCTATTTTTCCTCAAAGATTATTTGAAAGCAAGTCTCCAACTTCTTTAAAAGTTAATGTTTATGAACTGCTGGGTGAGCAAGACTCTTTCATGTTATCACATCAGAACTGAACATACCATATTGTATATATTTTTCCAGGGTATACAGTAGTTCAAGCTTGGTGCTTTTTACTTTTCTTCTTCTTTTTTAAAATTTATTTATTTATTTTGAGTAGGGTATGGGGAGAGCATGATCAGGGGAGGGGCAGAGAGAGAGAGCGAGAGGGAGAGAGAGAATCCCAAGCAGACTCTGGGCTGATAGCGCAGAGCTCGACACAGGAACCATGAGATCATGACCTGAGCTGAAATCAAGTCAGGCACTTAACAGACTGAGCCACCTGGGAGACCCATTTTACCTCTTAAGAGTATTTTTATTCCTTTTGTTCCTTTGAGCTTTCTAGTTGTAAGTTATAGGAAATCTAATTGGGGTACATGTGTTTTTTAAATGTTAATCACATTACTTTGCTAGAAATGGCTCATCAGTTTATCAGATTAGGTAATTGGTTTCTTAAAAGCTTTTGACGCAGTTCCAGGGAATGGGTGAAATGATGGGTGAATATGGATGGGGCAGGTGATGGGAAAGCATATACAGGTATTGTTCATTTAGGATATGTTGTGAAAAGAATAAATTGGATGTTAAAATGGAGGGCAGAAAAACGGCACCAATTAGGTGGTAGTACTTTGGAACAAATAGAAGTAGCTGGGGGAAAAAGGTGACAGATTTTGCCTATGTTATTCAGAATGTATACAGTTTTATGTGGACTGGCTACCTCCTCTGCCCAGTTGTGGTGGGACAGTATGAGCTTCCTCGCTGGCTAATGTGCAAGGAACCTATGATGATGGTCTATGTGTGGAGCCTGGTGCTGATAGATACTCCTTCATCTCACCCTTCAAAATGAAAAAGAAAATTAAAGAAAATAATGCAATATTTGCAGTTTTTTAATAGGGTTAATCTCAACTATGGTGGACTTGTTCTTTTATATTAAACTGATATTTCAGAAGTTAGTATTCCCCATGTATGCTATTTCTGGAAACAGAAAACTCTTAGAGAACAGAGTTTGGTGGTAAGATTGACACTGGAGGGGAAAAAGACCTTGGCGTGATGAGAAATGACACCAGAGTTCTATCCTGTTTGTTAGGTTGTCCGTCTGGCCCATACTTATGGGGCAGATAAAGAACTTACGGTCAGAATTCGGTGTTCATTCACTTTATTTCATCAAAACACAAAAGTACCTTTCTGGTCTCACTTTTTAAAGGGAAACACAATGCTTGGAATAAAAATAAAAACAAAAGCAAATAGCCAACATAATCTAAGCCCAGGCTCTTGAACTTATTAGTTACGTGATTTTACTCAAGTCAGTTGTGTTTTCTGTGATTCAGTTTCCTGATATGTTTTGGAATACATACATATTAAATTGTAGTGTGAAGATCTAATGAGATGGCAGATTTGAGAGTACTCTGTGAACTATATAGAGCTATCTAAATATGAATTACATTATAATACAAACTCAGATAAAATAGTCTCATAATCTCTATAAAACAGATTTTGTTTCTGAAAAGACTGTAATAATTGTTGCAATGGACCAAAGAACTAATGTAATGTAACGAGGGAAAATCCTATGTTTTTTTAAGTGTATTTTTATTTTAACATTTCAATAGAAAGTAGAATATTGCTACCTATATATTCAAATTTCCTTTAAAGTTTTAGTCCATTGTTTATAAACTTCTAAAATTCACATAGCTGAACATATATTCATGTTTTTGTGCGTTTTTAAAGGTCACTTGGCTAATATGTTTACAGTTAAAGACTTGAGAATGCAAAAATCTGTAGATTCATCAGTCTAGTGCAATCATAAAGCTTTAAAGTGGGAAAGGAATATAAGATCCCTTTATTAAGGAGAGCCAGCTCACTTATATAATATATTTATAAACAAAAATAAAAACTAGATTTCAGACAGAAATAAAGATATGATTCTATCATTCAATTAAGTGTGAACATGATTTTTTAAACTAAATGTATAGAAGGAAATTTTCAAAAACCTGAGAAACGATTTTTTTTCTGAGAAACCATATTTGTCATTCATGTTCATTTATTTGCATTAATTTTGTTGTTTGCCAGCATTCAATATAGATAAGACTTAATTAATAGCAGTTTATTATAAATTCTTACAAAAAATAACAGTGAAAGTTCTAGAAATTGACTTTCCATGTTGAGAAAAAATAGTATTATTTTGCTTTTAGCTGTAGAATACTTCAACTTTATATATGGAACATTTGTACTTTTGGGGAATACATTTTAAGAACCACTAATGTAAACAAATGACAATTAGTATACCTATTTGTCCTCCATTCTGATATTCATTTGATGTTAGAATTCTTTTTTCAATTTTTTTGTGGGGGAGAAAGGGGGGAAAAAAGAAAGAGAGAGAATGTAAGTGGAGAAGGAACAGAGAGAGAGGGAGAGAATCCCAAGCAATGGTCTGCACTGTCAGCACAGAGGCTGATGTGGGGCTGAACTCAAAAACCATGAGATCATGACCTGAGCTGAAGTCAAGTCAGAAGCTTATTTGACTGACCCCCCAGGCACCCCTGATATTAGAATTCTGGAAATGGAGAGTTAAGTCACTGGGAAATCATTAAAATAACCCTTCTTTATACCAGCTTTGGTGAATCTTACGTATGTAAGATGGATATTTCTATCACTTTTAAGTAGGCTGCATAAAGATTTTCCACAGTCCTTTTGGTAAATTTGTGCTATAATGTGTAACAATCTTTTATTCTATGATGACCAAAATTTTTATTGAAGTGATTTGTACATTAGTTATGTGCTTCCATATACTATGTTCTGAGTTCATATACTTTGGTTTTTTTTATAGTGAATTGTAGAATTTAGTTATAGAAGTGGGATATCTCTCGAGCTTTTTCTAGTTGAAAATAACATATAGAAATGTTCCTGGATAATTGAAAATGAGTAACTGTTCTGCAGTGTTGAATATAAGGAAGTGATAGTATACAATTGATGTATCAACTATTTAATTCTAGTATATCCTAATTTACCATAATTAATGCATATATTTGGCTTTTAAGGTCAAAAAGCACATCACATACATTGTCTCATTTACTTTTTTTCTTTTTTTTTTTTAAAGTTTATTTATTATTTTGAGAGAGAGAGGGACAGAGTGTGAGCAAGGGAGGGGCTGAGAGAGAGGGAGACACAGAATCTAAACCAGGCTCCATGCTCTGAGCTGTCAGCACAGAACCCAACGCGGGGCTCAAACTCCCAGACCAAGAGATCATGACCTGAGTTAAAGCCAGGCGCCCAATCGACTGAGCCACCCAGGCGCCCCTCATTTACTTTAAATAAGGGCAAAATATAAGTGCTTTGTCAATATAACTACATTGTAAGCCATCATACATGATTTTCATATATGCATTATATGCCTGATAACACATATTTGCCTCCAAATAATTCTGCCTAGAAGCTCCAGTAGCATAGTTGGTTAGTGTGCAGTACTTCTACAAATACTTTTATGTCTTATTCATATCTTGTTTATGTATTGTGTTTAGGAATTTTTTAGAAATGACATTAAATATACGAAACCCTTTCCTATTCTAGTGTTTTGGAACAAATGGAATAGGTAGAAGTAGGTAGATTTTTCTGTGTAAGTGAAAAACTATGTGGTAATCCATGTGACAACTTCATCCTGGAAAAATTTTAAGTTTTGTAATGGGGTTTTATGAAGCCTCATTTTTTTCCTGACTGTTCACAAAAGTCTAGTTTTAGTTTAAGTGATTTCATAGGTGGAAAAGGGTGGAAGAAAACCATGTGGGGTTTTTTGTTTGTTTGTTTTTACAAGCAGTTATTTTTTTTTAAAAAGCCATAGGTTTTAATGGGTCTTTGTGTTTTAATATCTGTATTTGAATTGTTGTTATACCATTTTTACTTTGTTCTTTCCTGTGTGCCATTAACCTAAATTTGATCAAGTCCAGTGTCTGGATGGTGGGGTATTAGTGTTTCCTTGTGATTATTTTATGCGCAGGGTCCTTTGATAATTCTTATCCCAGGTAAAGAAAGATCATAAATCTTCTGTCCACATACTTTAGGTGCATATCATTCAATACTTGAATTATACAAAGGTAGAAGTCACATGAAAATATTTTACCTGCATTTTTTTCACCCAATAGAGGATGAGTAATATATACTTAGTGTGCTTAATATAAATTAGTGAGTGGTTATTATGTCAACATATAATACCAGTTAATGATAAATTAATGAAATGTTTCCTTGAGGATAACTAGCTATATTTTTAAAGAAGATTTTTATACTACCTCAGAGAAACAGTATTTGTACTATAATTCTTAAGTGAGTGTTGATAAATATTATTTAGATAACACCTATAACACACTGTCACTTAAAAAAATCAACTAATGATACTATAATAAAATCTATATTTGAATTCACATATGGCATAAGATATATATCTTTTCTGCTGAGTGCAACACAAATATACTTGGCCTTTTCACATTTTTCCTGGTTAATCCTAAATATTTCTGTTGATATGTCTAAGTGTTTAAATGACCTGTTGCTAATATAAACACATACAGCATGTTCTAATAGGTAGCTTCAGTAATGAATGGATGGCAAAACTATTAGGAAACTTTCCCCAGTGGGATTTACTATTTTATACTTAACGTTAAGGAATGGTAATGAAGCATATGTTAAAATAATGATAAAGTGGGTGGCCACCTGGGTGGCTCAGTCAGGTAAGCCTTGACTTTGGCTCAGTTCATGATCTCTCATTTCGTGGGTTCGAGCCCTGTGTTGGGCTCTGTGCTGATAGCTCAGAGCCTGGAGCCTGCTTCAGATTCTCTCTCCTTCTCTCTCTGCCCCTCCCTTGCTCATGCTGTCTCTCTCGCTCTCGCTCTCGCTCTTGCTCTCAAAAATAAACAAACATTAAAAAAAATTTTAAGTAAAAAAAAAAAATACGTATAAGACTATATTAAGTGAACAGACAAAATAGAACTTTAACAGAAGAAAATTAAGGCAGGATAGACTTAAGTAAATATTTCTCTTTAGGTGAGACTATTCAAATCATGTTAATAACAGAGTATTAGTATGATAGACGTCTGAGGAAACAATAAATTTGGTTTGAATTCCATTTTTTAATTGTTCCCTAGAAAACTACACTCATAATTCAAATCAGTAAAAGTTAGTTTTAGGGGAAAAAATCTGTTTTATTACATCTTTGCAATAAAGTTTGTACTTGGAGTTAAAAAAATGCCAAGCAAATTATGGTTATATTTAGTGATAATAAGTTGTAGGATTTATAGTAATTAATAATTGTTATAATGTTTTACATCACCATATTGAAGGTGAAATTTTAACAGACTATATAAAAGGAAGATTTTGTGCATTTTTAGTAATTGTAACAACTTCAGAAAATTTAGCGTACTACTACCATAGCAAAACTTGGTAAATATTAAAGTACAGGACAGAATCTAAATTCCAAGTGAAACTTAAGCCATAATCTCTATGTCTTCATTAATGTTATGCCAGTCTTAAATACACACATGCAGACATACACACAAAACATGACACATAATCAGTCTGTTGGATTTAAGAGTTTTGCTTTTGTGAATTCTGATGTTCAGTCTGGATTTTAATCTTTGACGCAAATATTTATATATAATATTTACAACAGAATAATTTTATTCATTTGGATTTAATTTTATATTGGGCTACTAATGAAGGGAAAGTATGAGAAACAAATTCTAATATTGTGGGGGGTTTATGTTTTTAGTTTGAAATGGATCTGTCTTATCAAAGGTCCTTTTTACTTTTTGCTATTTTGACATGCTATTAATTGGTCTATATTTAGATCAATGCTCTGGACATTTCTAACAAAATAGTTAAAAATGCTGTGACTTTTTTAAATTTAAGAGGATATAAAGTACATATATTCAAGGGACTAGGAAAATAAATTATAGATATTGGGGCAACAGGTATATGTTTTTGAACCCCTGGGAATAATAAATGAATTTGAAATTTACTTTTTCTCAACCTCCAGATTATGTTTGTTTTAGAGAGAGTTCACATCATTTCGAATTTCTTTAATTTACATTATTTGTAAATTTGTATGGACCTTTGGTTTCTCAGAAGTTAATGTGGTTTTTACTTTCCTGACTTGAACTTTATATATTTAATATGAAGTTTGCATTTTGGAAAGGTATTTAAGTGTATATTGATTTTTCTGCTACCTTTATTTTGGTATACGAGGTATACCCTTCAGGGGTATAACATGCTATCAGTTGCCCATCAGGTGTTGAATAAATCTCTGTCATAACTGTAAATGTTTTTATGATTGTGAGAAAATTCTTGTATAATACTTCCTTGGAAATGTTTAGTTTTTATAGTTATTCTGTGATAAATATGGAGTTAGTTTATTTCCATTTATTCATTGGGAAACAGAGAACCATGTTGACCTGAATTTTTACTCATCGAAGTTTATTATCAGCCAGCAGTAGAATCTAGGTCTCTTCTAGTTAGATGATTGGTTTATTGTGTTTCATTTCCTATTATCACATTAATTACATTAATTTTCTTTATTAATCTTTATTTGTGATGTTTCTCAAAGAATAGAAAAATAATTTTTATTTCCGTCTTCTCCCCAAATCATGAGTGTATGGACTTGTGATGTATTGTTTAAGTAGACTTTAAGGGTTTTAAGGACAATACTTATATCCATTTCTTAAAACTTCTGCCTTCTTGCAGCCAGGATAATAAGTACTTGCACTGGGTGATAGTATTCTAATATTTGTTAAATATATTCATTATTAAATAGATTAATAAATTAAAAATTGGACATTGAGAATATAGAACAACATTAAGCAGCATAAAATTTGAAGAATAGAGCATAAATTTAAGGTAGATGTGTTTCATTGTCTAGACTTCATCAGGTCCATGTATCATTTGAGTTGAATTTTCATTTCATCTTCTAGGCTATACTTAATTTTTATTAGATTGCCATGTGTAACACTGTTCAGCAAAAGCTTAAAGTAAGAATACTAGAAAATATAAAGTCTGATGTGCCTAATATACAAGGCTTGAAAAGTTGCCCTACAAATGAGAATAAAAAACTAAATATGATGTCTTCTCTTATTAGGCTTACTTTCAGGAGTATTGAAATTCACTAAAACTTCAGGGGCTCATAATTAAAGTCAAGATATGTAGACAGGTATCTTTGCCTTCTCGGTTTTAGAATGAACTGCTCAGTGGCATGCTCCACAACAGAATGTGTTCAACACCCAGTGAATGGTAATGATAACAGAACATGCAGCTGGCGTAGAAATAAATTCTTGACTACCTACTGTATTATTCCTTACCATTGCATTTTACCCTGCCTGCATGTGTTTGGCTACTTTTACTCGACTTACTTGCTGGAGACAGAGTGAACTTAAAGGAAGCAGTTCACTGGTAATATTTGAAGAGATCACCAATGCAAACAAACCAAAAAAAGAAAAAGAAAAAGAAAAAAGAAAGGAATCTGAAAACTAATTTTTTGGCCAATTAGTGACAGAAATTTCTGGGTTACTTATTTTTTTCTTATTTTTATCATTAGCTGATTTGATTAGGAAAAGAAAGAGATTTTAATTTTACCCTTGTCATGCAGTGCGAGCATTCACTGTTCCAAAATGGAACTGACAAGTGAATTTCATTAAGACTGATAACATGGCAGCATAGTGAAAGCTTGCAACTATTATCAGCACATAGAAATTTTAACTAAGCTATTACCTTTTGACCAAATGTTCTATTACTTGTCAGAGCAATCTTGAATCTAATGATGGTGAATATAATGGGTTGGAGAGATTTCATTTTAGATTTTCATTCAAATTTTGTGTGTGTATATGTTTTTTTTCAGGGTTAGTTCACATTGTGGATGAGCTACCTTCATGGTAATAAAAGCAGGCTATTAACTAATTTTATTTGTGATGGGAACAATCTAGGAATTTTTACAATTGCTAGCTGATACTTACATGTATATTTTCAACATTAAACATTTTCCTTTGTTTACACACTAAGAACAAAAATTCAGATAAGTAAAATATTAATGAAATGAAGTTATTTCCAATAAAGGTCTGTACAGTAGGGCTACAAGTCTTTAATTCTAGGAATTTTAGTGAATACCTCTGAGCTTTTCTTGTTCCACATTCTTTGCTTTTATACTACCTCCTCCCTTCACACAAAGAGACTCATGCAGGACTGTCATCACCCTTTGTCTCCATCAGATATGAGCAGAATATGAAAGCAAAGACTATCTCTGATTTGACTGTCATTATATCTTTATTGCTGAGCACAGTATCTGGTATAAAAGTTGTACCCCAGACATTTTTGTAGAATGAATGAACCCTCATACTTTTGTCACCTTAAAATCAGGTATAAAAATCCAACGCTTAGACTCTTTCATGGCATTCAGTTCCTTTTATCTGCAAATTCTTTGCAGTTTTTGTTTATTATGTTGCTTTCTACTCATTTGCATGCTACATAGTAAATTAGTTTGTATTTTGCTGTATATTATAAATCTGTATCCTATCCTATTCTGAGGTCAGTTACCAATAAGTATTTGTTTTATAGTACCTAGTAAAATATGAATGCCTTAAGATGGTACTATCAATTGAAAATGAACTTGGAATTCACATATTTGTAGAAGTTGGATTTTTCCCCCATTTGTTTCCTTTTATAGTCAATACATTATGAGGGTATTTGGCTGGTTCAGAGTCATGGTATACTATTCAGCATTATCATGTGGTCCAGATCTTCAGCTTCCTTTTCTATAAAACAAAGCTAATACCTACCAGAAAAACTTGGGAATCAATGGCTAATGTTGAAGGACACTCAACAAAATGGAACCTCACTAAATGTCAGTACTTCTCCCTATCTTTTCATCCCCTCTTTCATTTGTTAGCCATTTTAAATGGCCCACATAAAGAATAACTTGCTGTGGTCCCATTGGTACTGAATTTAGTCTTTAAGTACCTTGATTCGTTCTTTGTACTTCGAGGGACCTGGATACTATAGTTGGTTTTCCTATCTTTCTCTTCTTCCTCCTCTCAACTTCTATATATTGTGTCAACAAGACATGTGTTCCCCTGGCAGTCCCTGTCAGAGAACTACCTGCATTGTTGGAATCATCTCCATCTCAAACCAGATTCTAACCCATGTTTGTCTTGTTCACCCTTGAACCTCCACCACTTAGCCATGCCCAGTGTATAGATTGCACTCTGTGAATGTGGACTGAATCAACAATGGATTTGCTTATTTATCAACTTTAATGGGAAAGTCATGAAAGCCAGTGAGATCTCTCACCTTGAGGTACAACCGAATGCCTTCCCAAGCACACACTAAATATTTGATGGAGCGGTAACAAGACTTTTACTATCTGAATAGAGAAGCTAAATTTTGTTGGTAAAAGTGATTTATCAGGATCCTTTACCTTAATTTGGTTTTCCTTTGTATGGTTGAAGATACGCCATTTAAGCCTTACTTGATTTCTACCTGGCTCTTTCTGCTTTTATTTTTTTAATATTTATTTTGAAGGAGAGAATGTGAGCAAGTGAAGGGCAGAGAGGCAGAGGGGACAGAGGATCGAACGTGGGCTCTGTGCTGACAGCAGTGAGCCTGATGCAGGGCTCTGACGCATGAAATGTGACATCATGACCTGAGCCAAAGTCAGACACTCAACCTCCTGATCCACCCAGGCACCCATACAAGGCTTTTTCTTAAATAATGTACCTCTCTTTGCCAAAATTGAGCATAGTTACAATTATAAGTCATATACTTTCTATATTATCTGAAAAACTCTAAAGTTTTATTATATTCTCATTAACCTGGTAAATCTGTAATTCTGGTGTCAGCTGGGAATATAAAGCTTCATTCGTTTCATGAAGTTAGTTGAAATTTGGGGGAGAATTTGTTTTCTCTTTGAGTGTAACAAGTTGAACCAGATATTTGAAAATAAGGTTAATCCTAAAATGCATGAAAGTACTATAATGTGTACTGGGTATATATTTCTAAAATATTGTTACACAATTAAAGGAAAGCTATCTTGCCATTAGGTAAAATAGTTAAGCAACAGTTTTAAACTACTTAGAAAGAGCACTATGAAGAAGAAACTAAAATTAATTCAAATGATAGTGTCAACACAGTATCTATAGCTTACTCTTGCAAGGCGCACATTGTTAACTTTGTTAAGGTGGCAGCTTTTGTGGTTTGCTTTAGTTCCAGCGTGTCCCAGAAGGTGTTGTTATACTGTGAAGGTGTTAGGTACTACCGGAACGGAAAAGGAGATAAAATGGGAGGCTCATGAAATGTCTTATCGCTTGGGCCTTCCTGGAGAAACCCAGCTTAAATTTCTAAGCGGTCAGCTTGACATTTTAAAGCAGGGAGAAGTTGTGTCATTATTTCTAGAATACTATGGTAGTTAGAGGAAAAAGATTTAAAGTTCATGGCAGTAATTGCTGACAGCTCCCACGGAATAAAGTGCTTTTAGTAAGCATGTGCTGCTTTGAAAAAAGGCAACTAGGAGTGTGGAAGAGGACGGTGGGCTTTGAGATGGATGACAGAAATGTAGATTTGGGTGTTCTCGTGCTAATTTCATTTATTTTGAAGGTAGAAAGAAGTAAAATGGTTTTAATGGTTCCTGTACGTAAGATCTTCAAGCAGAGAAAGACTCTAGGCTTCTGAAACTAGCAACTAGTATATTTTCAGCAACTCAAAGTACAAAGCGTTGTGGCTGCTTGTCCCAGGGAGCAAGGTAGCTGGTATCACTGGGCTTGATGCCGGCCATGAGAAGTGCTGAGGCAATCCCTACAGTAACTGCATTCCCCCTCCCTGGAAACCTGCAATTTGCCTCTTAGTCCCAGATGGGGAGGAAGCTTGCAAACAGCCACAAGCTGTACATAATGGCAGGGTTCACGTCCTACAGGGACAAAGTAGGAAAAAGAGAAGGTTCAGAAGTGTTGTCTTCATAACATTTTTTGAGTCAAGGGCTTTATGCTTTTTGTGAAGCCTGTAGGACTCTTTAAGTTTTGAGTACATTGTGTTTGTTTTGCTCTTTTTGTCCTCCTGTATGCCAGCCAGTATTCAACTGAAGGAAATACGTGGATGTTGATGGCACATTAGTCACAATACACTATCTTTTCCTTAAGTGTCTAACATTTATTGCTTAATAAAGACCATCATCAACACATACCAACTAGGTTTCCAGTATATATACCGTGTGTGTGTATATATTACATTTACATACACATTACATATATATTACATTAAATATACATTACATATGTACATATACATAATGTATATATACATTAACATTTAAACATTTAAACATGCTCTTACCCACGACCTTCAGAAATGCATTAAGATATGTAGATTTAGGAAAGCTGTTTTAAACCAGAGTTTTTAGATATATGATTTATTATAGATCTTCTTTGAACCCCAAAGTAGGAAGAGATTTTATATAAAGAAGTGTACTCATTTTTAAATGCTTCCTGAATTTTTTTCAGCTTCATTGAAGTGTAACTGATAAATGAAATTATAAAGTGTACATTGTGATTGATTTGATAGATGTATACATTGTGAAAAGAGTCCTCCCAACTAGTTAATTAACACATCCATCACCTCACGTGTTTATCTTTTGTGTGTATGAGAGAACATTTAAGTTCTACCTTCTTATTAAATTTCAGTTATGTAATACAGAATTAACAGTAGTCACCATGTTACACATTAGATCTTCAAACCTTAAAAAAATCTCATAGCTGAAAGTTTACACCCTTTTATTAATCTCTCTGTCCTTCCCTCATCTTCCAGCCCCTGGCAACATACTTCTCTGCTCCCTGTTTCTCTCAGTTTGACTTTTTTTTAGATTCCCATATAAGTGATAACATGCGGCAGTATTTGTCTTTCTCTTGCAACCTTAGATTGTTTGCATATCTTGGCTTCTGTGCAAAAATAAATAAATAAATAACATTAAATTCATAAAGGAAGAAGTAAAACTGACTTTATCTGTAGATGGCATATTATATTTAGAAAACCCTAAATACACCCATCAGAAAAACTGTTAGAACTAACCAACAAATGCAGTAAGGTTGCAGGGTACAAAATCATCATACAAAAATCAGTTGTGTTTCCATATACTAACAATAAACCATCAGATAGATGTTAAGAAAATAGTAAAAAAATTAAAAAAGGAACAGTCTCATTGGTAGTTGCATCAAAAGGAATAAAATACCTAGGGATAAATTAAACCAAGGAGGTAAATATCTGTATGCTGAAAACTGTACAGATTGATGAAAAGAAATTGAAGACGTAAATAAATGAAAAGATACTCCATACTGATAGGCTGGAACAATTAGCATAATTAAAATGCTCATTCTACCCAAAGTAGTCCATAGACGCAATGCAGTCTCTATCAAAATTCTAATGAAATTATCACAGAAATACGGAAAAATGTGTATGGAACCACAAAAGAACCTGAATAGGCAAAACAGTCTTTGAGAAATAAGAAAAAAAAAACTAGAGGCATCACACTTCCTAATTTCAAACCATGTTACAAAACTATTGTAATGAAACCGTATGGTGTGAACATAAAAATAGACACATAGATAAATATAACAGAGAAACCAGAAATCAGCCCATGCATATATGGTCTATTAATTTATATCAACGAAGCCAAGAATACACATAGGGAAGTATAGTCTCTTCAGAATGGTACTGAGAAAACTGGACCCCTGTTGTATACCATACACGAAAATCAACTCAGAATGGGATAAAGACTTATATTTAAGTAAAACTCTTAGAAGAAAATTTAGGGCATAAGCTCCTTGACATCAGTCTTGGCAATGATTTTTTTGTATAAAGAAATTTATATTGACTACTAAGTAGTTAACAGTTATTACCAATTACAAAAATTATGCTTTTGCATAAAATTTCAAGCATAGTCTGGTTGAACCCTAGAATCATAGGTATCACAGACTGAAGGGACCTCAAGAGCCTTGGTCTCAGGCAGATAGGGTTTTAATTATTTTACCTGCACAAATAAGTCGTGTTATTTCCATCTGACAGTTAAGGAAGCGAAGTCTCTAGAAGGTAATCTGCCCAGGTCTAGGTGACAGAGATACAGTGTCAGCACTAAATCATAAGTGAATAGAAGGAGGAATATAACCCAGTTAGTATAGTCTACTTTTGATCTGACCAAAAAGTATCAAGTATTTTTAAATAAGTATATTTAAATGAGTAAGAAATTATTTTACATTTGAGAAATGTAATAACTTATCTTTCTTTACAAGTTTTAAAAAAGTTATTTGTATGTCCTGTATTTGGCATGTCTCACTTGCTCTCTATGATACATAGAATTATGTCATCACTTTAAGACTGTTTCATATACTTTAGTTACGAGCTTTACAAAGCTGGGCAAAGGATGTTCTGAAAATGGGGGCACACAACTCATTGAATAATCAAAACTTCGGTTCACAGATAAATGACATGCTTACAGTAACCACTTCCAATTCAGAAGAAGCTTTCCTTTTGAAATAGTGATCTTATGAGAGTGTTTATTTATGCTCTACATTTTGCACTGAGATTTTATAGTAGTATTATATCCTGGGGAGAGGGCTTACCAGTCATTGTAATTCTCACCACAGTATTTTACTGTGCGTAGTTGCTCATAAATATATATATAAGGTGTACACACACAGACATATACATATATATCCATATTTGCATAAATTTCACAAGTGCCATGGAAGCAGGGACTGTACCTGTCTTGTTCACTGCTGCATTGCAGGACCTGGTAAAGAGCAGATGCTAGTGATTTAGAGTAGCTGAATGAGTGAATTCTAAGGAGTTTCCTCCTTCATATTGTGATCGTTGAAACACAGTCTGTTCATAAGTTGACCGTCGGTACCTGTCTTTGAAATTGCTGCTTTACACACATTAATTCTTATATCTTACTCTATTTTAGACTCTCTTAGATTATTAGAATATTTTTATTTATGTTACTTATTGCATGTATGCATTTCAGACGAGATCGGGGGCATTCAGGGTGGTATGGCCATAGACTCATGTCTGCATTTCAGAAAAAAATGGTGCCGCTCAAAGACGTATCATGCCTTTTCTTCTTTTCATGATTGCCCCCAATGTTGAGTGCTGTTTCTCTTCTCTGTATTAATTCTCTCTCTTCTGTCTTCTCTACCTTAAGTGCCTCTTCCTTCATAGATCCTTCTGTATCATCCTTGTGCTTCTTAGTAAACATACCTCTACACTTACATTTATTTGATGTCCTACATTCTATGATATGCTTTCATATTTTGATCTATTAATGAGTAAAATAGCTCTGATGGTATTTACACACAATTGTATACAGCCCTACAAAGCAGATATTATCATTATTTTGGTTTTATAGGAGAGAAAAATGAGGCAGAGGTTTCTTAAGATCCAGTGGCTAGTAAATGAAAGAGCCTGGCCTTCCACCCAAGAGCACTGAATCTAGATCCCATACTCTTACCACAGGCTATACTGTCTGCTCTAAGTGGTTGCATGCTTTCCCATTTTAGGATTTTTACATAAAGGATATTATCCTCATTTGGCACAGTAGAAAACAGGGAAACGTGACTTAAGGTTCACATGTGTAAAGAACTTAAACACAGGTATTTGAATCCAGCATTTCCATAATTCACTTAGTATCTCCTATGTTGCAATATAATTATTTTTTTTACCTCTTAACATATACTTTATATGACTATCTAAAATGTTAATTCATTAGGAGTATTATTTTTAAAAAAAACCAAAAAAATCATTGCTACTGCATTGTGTAAGGAAGTATCTGATACTGATCTGTTAAAGTTTGGTGGGTGGTTGTCCAGATTCATTTTCCTTAATCACCACTAGAAGTTTTCTCCTCTTTGTTACTATTTGATATATTTTATTAGATATACATTTTTAACTGACTTGCCCTGCATCTCAAGCCAAATGGTAACTCTGCTTCCTACACACAAGCGGTGCAGTATTTATGGTAGAACACCAGGGAAAGAATATCTATAGCCTTGATGTGAGTATGTATGTTCAGAGATTAGAAACCAAGGATATGCAAACCCAGAGCATGAATAGCTGGTGACTTCCTCTGTCACTTCAGTTCAGAGACTACGTAAGCTGCTGAGGTACGCCGCATGGCTTTGGTTCTTTCCTCTGTTGCTGCTGCCCTGTAATAGAAACCCTGCTCCATTTCTTACCTCTTTCTCTTTAGCGTGCCGGCAGCACTGCCTTCTGACCTGGTTTAAGCGTCCTTAGTGACCTCTGGGTCCCTTCTGGAATATGCCCACTCAGCTGGGTTTCACAATAAGGATTTTACTTTTTACAGAAGTTGGTTGAAAATTTGTACTCCCCGTATTAAAGAGATCATTTCATAGTGTAATTTGCTTCACAAACCTCCCACAGTTATGTTAAGCAGATGGTTGCCAAACACCAGTTCAAAGTAGATTGCTCTTATATGAAATAAAATCCGTGCTCAGAAAATCTGGCACTATAAGCTGGTCTTCTTCCAACACAGGCTCTCAGACAAATTTCTCTTTACTCAAAGCTGGCACACTACTGCACCTGTATTAGAAACCCATAAACAACATGTCAGATGGCACACACTAATTCAGTTACTCTTTGTTAACATATTAACATCCCTTTTTTTTTTTTCCTTTACTGGTCACTAGTAACCACTTTGCTTTTGGTGACACAAGGGAAACAGCAAAAATTTGTTCATCAGTGAGTTCTGGGTTCCAGTCTCAGATTTGGCTCTGAATAGTTATGTCACTTGGACATGATACTTCACCCATTCTGAGCATCCTCATCTGTAAAATGAAGATAGTATTAGGTACTTCACAGGGTGGCTGTCATGATGAAATCAGGAGACATATTGTGCACATTTAGTCTTTCCTGTCATACAGTGATCCTTTAATCAAGGTTATATTGATAATGCTTTGTGTTTAAAACCCAGCTCAGTATTGATATATGTGTTTGTCCTCTGTGGTTAATTTATGCAGGGTCTCTGTAACTTTAAAAGAGGAGTATAATATGTAAATAGCAACAGTTCAACAATTATTGAGTGTCTAGTGTATGTAAGGATTTGATGATTTTACAACTGTGAATAAAGATAGCACTTCTTATCAAGGATCTTATGCTACAGGGACTATAGAGTGAAGGCAAATAAACTAATGAAATCACTAGAATGTGTCTTTATGCTCAGGAAATACTTCATGAAAAAAGGTAGAGGATAAGTAACTTTGAATAGCATGTTAATATTGATAGAAATAGGGAAAGGATTCCAGAAAATAATAATAGGAGCCAGGAAGGAAAAAAAGGTAGGTAGAGATATATAGGATGAGTTCCAGGAAAAATGGCTGGAAAAAGTATAAGAAACTAAAAGAAAAACTAAATAGAACATATGGTGGAGACTATGATGGAGCTATCCTGAGGGTGTCTTTAAATTCCACACCAACACCTTTGTATTTAATTTGTAGACAGTGGGCAGTCCTTGAAGACATTTAGTAATATGAGCTCTGCTTTAAGATTAATTGGACAGCTGAATATAATGGAGATGAATTGGGGGAATGGAAAGTGCCAAAAGACAGAAGAGAGACCAGTTAGAAAACTGTTCTGGGTGAAACGGCACAGATAATATTAAATTGTTCTGGGTTACATGAAAATGCAAAAAAAAAAAAAAGGAGATATGCCAGACGTGGCAGATATTGAATCTTTAGAACTTGGCAAATGAAGTTATTCGTTTAAAGGATGGATAAAGGGATAGACTGTTGTTTGCCTGTGGTATTTCTATTTAGAGTAGGCTTACTTCCTCCACATTGTACGTTTCTCATGAACAAGTTGTCTGCCAAAATATTGAAACTTCATCCAGGGGCTACAGTGGTGCTACTGTGCTGAGTTATAAAGGTATGTGGTTTGATGATGGGCATGTAAGGTTCCATGCCTGTGGGAGACCATCAAGGAGTCAGATGCCTTGTCTTCCTTTGTTTTTTTTTCCTACTTTTTTTTTTCGTATAGAGAGGACACATAATATTTTGTTGTGAAGGCCTCTTTAAATGTAAATGAAATATTACATGAGCTGCTCATAGGTATGATTTATCTTTATAACAATTGACACAAAACTGTCAAAACTTGACCACAAAGGAAGTCCTAAAATGCCATCCTCCATAAGCTGTTGGTTTAGAGATTAAAACTGATAATATTGACTTATTCCTCAAATGGCAGACTACCTACCACTGATAAGTCATAGCATGTCATGGAATATAGAAATAAAAAAAGTGGTGGGTGGGTAGAGGGTTCCATATTGACAAATTCTTCAGGAACATAGACCAGCCTTAAGACCAAAGAAAATGCAAAAATTAGGAGGTAGTTGTTTTCAGCAAATACATTCCAGACTGATAGAAAATACTAATTCAATAGTTTCTTTTATGGAAACTTAAAGTATTTTTATTTTATCTGACCATTATAGACTTGAATTCCTAGTATTTGTTCAACCAGTGGACATAGGTTTGATAGCATCTAAAAGATCTATTTGTCCATGACTGATATTTGTACTAAATATAATACTAATAATCCTAATACTATAATACTAATATTTGTTACTTGTTTGATTATAGAACCATTATCATGTATAGAACAATGGCTTAACTAAGAGGCAGAAGATCTGAAGTTGAGATCAGGCAACGTTTACTAGCTTTGTGTTCTTAGAAAAGTCACTAAAAGCCATGCCTCCATTTGTTTATTGGTAACTCCCCTACATATCATTCCTTGTTGAGTATCAGTTGAGACAGGGTATATCATAAAGAATTGTAATAAGTTCCTATTTTTCTGTTATTACTACTATTAAAAGGACTTTACGTCCTTAATGTAAAGAGACTAATTAGTCTTACAGTTTTCATGAACATCAAATGTCATTTTTCCCATATTTCAGATGATGCAGATGGCAGAATGAAAGTAAACAAATATCCCAAGGTCCTGTAATTAGTTAAGTGACAGAAGGGGACAGAAAGATCCTGGTTTTCTGCCTTTAGTCTGATACAGGGAAACTTTCTATGACACTCTTCTTAGAATAAAAATATTTCAGAAGTCAGCACTTGACTTAGTTCTTCTCGTAGGTTAAAAAAAAAAAACCCATAATCTAACTTTATTAGAAAGAGAAGAGAGGGTAGGGAGGAAGAGAAAATGCAGTGATGTGATGTACATAACTGTGAATGTTACCCACAAATGGCTCAGCTGCAGTTTAGCGACACCAGTGTCTGGACTTGTCCAACCATTTATAAAATGAAAACTTTAAGGATGTGAGAAAGCTGTTTTGTGAGGCTTACACACTTATTTATTCACAGTTAAAAGAAACAAAGAGTTGATACTGTGTGAAATTTTGTTGAGGAAATGTTTACAAAACGATTGCACATACCTTAAAATAATTTTTGTTGTGATTTTACTTTAGTTGTTTAGACTGTTGGTAAATTCTCAGTAAATAATTGTGCTTTACATCAGAGTTTTGAAGGCAGTTTGTTTTTCTAACACATTATTTAAAGAGCTGCTGGGCTGTTAACATGGATTTAATCATGTTTGGTGTTTCAGTTTCCATAGTTTAAATGAGAGAGAGTTAGCTCAGAAGCAGCTTCCACAGATTATTAGCTAGACCTATTGATTCAATTAGTGTGCATAGCACCATTTCAAGTAGCTGGCATAGATGGGGAGAAATTGATGCTTGTAAGTAATAACACCCCTTAAGTGTCCTTTTGATTTCTCACACAGCAGAAACCAAGCATATAAAAAGTCCACTTACATATCATACCTAGATTCCCCCCTCCAATTTAGTAATTAAAATATCGCTCTAGTTCCCTTCTATTCACCATTGTGAAACAAATATTTCTTTTCCCTCTTACAGTATTTACTTCCTTTAAAAATTAAAAATTGAAAAATATTATTGGAGACTGAACAGATATAATCACCAATTTGAGGTAATTAATATTGAAAGCCTATTTTATACTCCATATAATGAATACTATATCCTTTCAAATACAGCAAACAAATCATAATCCCTTTATGTTATTTTCCTAACTAGGAAATATTAATAATCTGTTCATGGATTAGTAGAATCCAGTCATACTAATAATAGCATTTTAAGTTGTAGAAAGTTTGAGATATTAAAAATATTTTAATAATGATATTTTAGGTTCTGATTACTATGGTATTTTCCAAACCTGACATTTTAAAATCATAGATTATCTGTTACAACCACATTCTAAGGATCTGGATAGAATTTATTTATTCAATTTGATAATACAAAATGAACAGTTTATTTCACCATTCATATTAAAAATTATCTTTTCCCCCCAAATTGTAAAAATAGAGAATTTTATTATTTGAAGACATCAATTGCCACACATTGTGAAATCATATGCTCTCTTACACAAGTGGGCGACTTGAGGAAGGCATGGAGTAAAAAATAGTAAATGTCCAGTTTCTAAGGAAGAGCCTCTTTCCATTTATGTACAGTTCAGGTCAATAAATTTATTATGTAACCAAATTATATATGTCAGTGAAATATTTCCTTCCTGTTAGTCATGAAATTTTTCATGACCTGTTTCTGAGTATATGTTATCCTGCTAATATGGATTTCTTAGTTAATATTTTTCAGATTTTAGTCTTAAACTTTCATAATTTTAGCAAATTATTACACAAGCAGCAGGCACTTAATATTTGCTAGGTCGTTTATTTTTGAGAGAGAGAGAGAACAAATGGAGGAGGGGCATAGAAAGAAAAAGATTTTGAAGCAGGCTCCAAGCTCTGAGCTGTCAGTACAAAGCCCTACCTGGGATTCGAATTTGTGAACTGCACGATGATGACCTGAGCCGATGTCGGACACTCAACAGACTAAGCCACCCGGTAGCGCCTAGTTCATTTATTTTTAAAGAGAATTCAGTTTTGGTCTTTGTTTTATATTGGTTGAGGTGGGTGAGTTCTAGAGGTATGATATCTATAAGTGTATGTAACAATATTGTACATTTTATTTCCCATTTCATTTTTAAATGGTATATATGAAGTTTTGAACTTGTTAAATTTTCATGGTGTAATAATCGTGGTAAAGAAATTTTTATTATGACATATATTGAATTAAAATAGTTTTTAAACATCTTCACAAAATAACATGATTTTTCCCATTTGGTTCTCTGCTTTTTTTCCCCATAGTAATTTATATCTGCTTATCTATGTAAATACTGATTCTTCTCTCTCTTTATTTAATAGCATATTAGTGAATTAAAGGCAAATCTAGTGTAACTTTAACATTTACTATTATGTGTCTTGAAACAATGATAATTATGAAGCCTTTGATTATAGAGAGCCTAGTATGGTTACTAAAGAAACTTTTATAACTGAAAGTTATTTAGCCTGGGAGCCACTTACAATCCCTTGTGCAAGTCTCTCTACTTCTCTGCGTTGCTGGGGTAATCTGTAAATGCAGGCGATTAAATTATATGTGTTTGTAGCATCTATACGCGATATTCTGAAGTTCAGTAGTACTATAAGAGCACAAAGAAGAGAGGGAGTTTGCATTTGGAAGCAACTTTTTGCATAAAAATGTATGTGGTACTTTTTGTCTTGAAATACATTCACAGATGCCTTATAAAATTGATCATAAAAATCTTTATTAACTATTATTTTACCTGTGTTCATAAACCTCTGAGTCTTTAAAAAAATCAATATATTGATTAACTTTTTCATGATCATTAATGCTGTAAAAGTTGACTTTTTCTTTAAACTGTAAACTATTTTCTCCTTTAACTCGAGAAACAAAGATGCATATATTAAACATCTTTATTTTGTTCATTGAAAAGTTTCAAGTATCTAAATATTATAGTTATTTGTGACTTCAATATTGAATGACTTCAGTATTGAATGACAATGAATGCATTGATCAATTAATTAAAATCTTATTTCACATCCCTTTCATTGCTAATAATTCTGACAAAATATTGTTCTTACTAAGCAATTACTGTTTGTCATTATATAACAATGTGTATAAATTCCTATAGATATGAAGAAAGTAAAACAGGTATATTAAGGAAACATGTTTGAAAAATAATTCTTGGTGTTGAGATTTGTAATAAGATTTCATTTCACTCACACTAACCAATTCTCATCCTCATAGAAATTAGCTCATTCATGAGAGCATCTTCCTGTTACCAAATTATAAAAGAAATACCATATGATTAAGTATAAAAATTTAATTTCAAAGATTTGATAACAAATGTACTATTAATGTTAAACAATGCTTAATAGTTATAATAGCTTTAAGTATTATATATGTATAATAGCTTTATATTTATAGCTACAAATAATCATGTATCTTTCATTAATATATAAACTGTAATTTAGATTGTATATAAGTTAACTGAACACTTGAATTTAATCATTAATGAGTTAAAATATAGTGTCCTGTATTAATTGGAAACATCGTAAATAGCAAAAAAAATTGTGAGGAAATTTATTTTATATTCTTTGAGTAAGGAATTTTTTTCTATTCAACAATTAAAATTCAAAGGCTATTTTAATTGCTTTTTATCCTAAATTTCAACCTAATTTTAGTAACCCAGACTAAATATTAATTAGGATGGGATTTTGTTTGTACTTAGGCCACCATAGTTATACAAAATTTAATCTATGATATGTATATATTAAAATGTGCTGCATTTATTGATTTCCTAAGTCAATACATGTACATTACTATATTTACTATAGCAATAGTGTATACATTCATACATGATAAACATAGAATTCCTAGGGTATAAGACTATTACAGAAAAGATTGTTATAGTTTACCATTTCTTTTGTATTTTAGTTCTAACAAATGTATACTTTTTGTTTTGAATATTCAAGTATATTCCTTTGTAGACAAAGTTCTAACTATAACTTTAATATCCAATAATTTTTAATGACATTTTATCCATGTTGGGTATTATGTTTTGATGTCTGTATTATTATATTCTCGTTAAGAAAAAAGATGGTCATTTAATATATCAAGTCATAGTCTTCATAGTTTCAGACTCAGACCTGCACTTTTTTTTTTAAAGAAATGGAAATATCTTTTCCAACTCGATTATTTTTTTAATGTTTTATTTATTTTTGAGAGAGAGAGACAGAGTGTAAGTGGGGAGGGGCAGAGAGAGAGAGAGGAAAACACAGAATCCAAAGCAGGCTCCCATTGTTTGAGCTGTCAGCACAGAGCCTGACTCAGGGCTCAAATTCATGGACTGTGAGATTATGACCTGAGCTGAAGTCAGCCGCTTAACCAACTGAGCCACCCAGGCACCCCTCATACCTACATTTTTAAGATACATTTTTTCAGTTCTTGAAATCGAATGCTGGTAGACTTTACACTCATTAAATGTAGCTGATCAGATGTTGATCAGTTCAGAAATATAAATGACGGCATTCCTGTGCCATTTATAATCTTTCTTACGTCCCTTAAATGTGTGGAACAATTTGCTCACAGAGTGGAATATGAAGTCATGCTAGATAAAATCAGACTTTTCATTTATTTTCTTAACTTTTTCTTTAAATGGGAGTTATGAAACATGGGACTACATAGGGCAAAAATTAGTGTTTTACTCTGATTAGAATAACCTTTGTTCCCAGGAAAAAAAATCATGGGAAAATTTCATGAAATATGGAAAAACTTAGTGAAGCAAAATACAGTATCTAGAAACCGTAATTGAAAACTTAAAAAATTCAAATTGTAAAATTAGTGTATATGCTTTCGAAATACTCAAGTAATAAGCTTAACCAGTATTTTTGTAAAAATACAACACACAAGGCTAAGTTCCTTAGTATATAAAGCATTTAAATTCAGTGAGAAGACCAACAACCTAGTAGAAAAATGTCAAAGAACTTTCATAGACAACTCCTCAAAAAACCCCAAACATTTAAACATCTAGGTCTATAAATGCTCAACTTCACCTATAAAAAATTTTTTTAAAGATTAAAATCTATGGTAAAATACCAGTTTTTATCTATCAGATTGACAGTTCAATGCGATATTATGTAATAAAATCTATAATAGCAATCAACAATATAAAATTTCTATCACTAGATCCTAGGAATAAATTAAATTGATAAAATAGATTCTGTGAAGGCATTAAAAAGAACAGTGTCTATTTCTGTGTACTAACATGGAAAATTAAATAGATATTATTAAATGAAGAAAGCAAAGTTAAGGTTAGGTAAATTATACACTCCAGTTTGTGTAAAAAGACTAGCATCTACAGACACAGACATATACACACACACACACACGAACACACCCCCTTCTTCTGAATTAGAAATTAGGGATAATGGTTGCTTTTGAGAATTTAATGGGATGGCAAAGTTTGGGTAGACAAGGACATAATTTCCATTTTTCCTTACTATATTCATGTATTTTTTAAACATACAAAACAATTCTAAAAAAAAAATCTTAATTTACTAAAGCATCTCAGTGAATACTGCCTGGAAACCTCCTAGATGCCACACATTTTTTAAGCATGTTGGTGATATTAATAAGATGGATAAAATATTGTCTCCACCTTTCTCAAAATCCAGTAAAATAGTACTGATTTTCTGTTAGAGATGGGGCCAGGAAGGCTATAAAATCTTTTGTAGATTTCAGAGTGGTTTACATACTATAATTCATCTTCATAAACTTTATGGAATAAACAGAGCATTATCTGTCACCAGAAGAATAATAGTTAAGCCCATTTTTCTGTATTTTCTCACCTAATGTTCACATCAGCCTGAGAAAGTAGATACCATTACCATCCTCATTGTATTGAGTACATAGAGAATTTAAGTATCATGCAGGAGGTGTCATGGGCTGGTATTCAAATCCAGGCAGTCTGGTTATGGGATCCTCACTCTTACTAGCTAACCTGTTCTACTTAAATTTCATTTTGAAATTTGGATTCATTTGTAGTTTGCAAACAAAAGAGAAAAGATTCAGAGGTTAAATGTTTAGTTTAAGATTATACTGCTGCTCAATGTCAACGCCAGTTCTAAAGCTCTGGTCTTTGGACTAAAGGCAGTGATCTCATTTTGCACCATGCTGCCTCTATTCTTTAGGGGAGTTCCAAGGAGGGAAACAGGGGAAGAGCCATTGTGATAGCACTACCTGTTTAAAGTACTAATAAAAAATCACAGAATGTGTGGTTTCTCTAAGAAAATCGCAGTAAAAAGAACTTACTTCCTTTTTATGCATGTATTTCCTCCATTCAAGTCCTACCAAATAATTTGTTTTGCTCAGGAACTTTGATATGATTTCTCAAGAAACTTTCAAGATCATTGGATAAAGAAAACAAAACAAAACAAAAAAAAAAAACTGGTATTCATTTAAAGCCTGTTTCTGCTTTGTGAAAAGACTTTGCCAGCAATCCAGAATGAGGGCTGTGCTAACAAAATTCCAACTTTCCTGTGGGATGATCCAAAAACAGCAAACAGAAGGCATTAAATTTCTTAACAGTCACAAGTGTGTGCATGTATGCTATGCCGTTCCTGTCATTCACTGCTTTTTGGTGTGCACAGATTAAAGTTGGAATATTTTGATTTGCAGACTAATGTGTTCTTAGGAGCTTGTGAGGTCTGTGCACTCTGCCCTACATTTGTACAGGTCTTCATTGAATATATGTTTTTAGTCTGATTTTAAGATACTTGCCTTGACAGTATGCCTTTATACATCTAAGACATTTGCTTAGGATCCCAAGTTGTTTCTCTTACTCAGTTCTGAAGCAGGTTTACACAAGTACTCTGATGTGAAACAGAATATGAAGTATATTCATACAATCATATACATATATATAGTATGAATCATATACATGATTGTATGAATTATATACATAGATATGATTGTTAAATTAAGAAGAGGCTGACTACATCACTCAGTGGATTAAGCAATATCTAATCTTGTTTTTCCCAGGATCCTACCTGAGTCTCAAAAAGTAACAAACTCAAAAGCCAGTATCGGAATTCATGACTTGCTTAAAAAGTATACAGCTAAGTTAAAGAAAGAAATACATGCAGACATAAAGTATCATTCGGTTTACCTAGAGCTTTTCTGAACCATCTTCACTCTCATGCCAACGTCACTAAAACACCTGAGAGCACAATATTATCAACATTGCCCTGGTGTTGGCACATTTAGCATTTCCATCTGTGTTAACAGAATGGTACTGGGTGGAGAAGAGGTGTAGGTAACAACACATAACCTGCATTTTAAATGTCTTCATTTCTCTCTCTTTTTTTTAATTACAGCAAATTCAGTAAAGCTAGAAATGCAGAGTGATGAAGAGTGTGAGAGGAAACCCCTGAGCCGTGAAGATGAAATCAGGGGCCATGATGAAGGCAGCGGCCTAGAAGAACCCCTAATTGAGAGCAGCGAGGTGGCTGACAACAGGAAAGTCCAGGAGCTTCAAGGCGAGGGAGGAATCCGGCTTCCGAATGGTAAACTGAAATGTGACGTCTGTGGCATGGTTTGCATTGGGCCCAATGTGCTTATGGTACATAAAAGGAGTCACACTGGTAAGCAGCTGAAAGAATAACCTGATGACTGCCTGTGACATCTGATGTTGATATTACCTGACATCTATTCTCTTTCCTTTTCATTCAGGGGTGGCAGTGGTGAAACTACCTTTTCAGAATTCTGCTAGTATTGGATTGCTGAAAAGCAGAGAGTAGCCTGGGTCTTGACTTCCAGCCTTCAAATCTGAATAGCATATCAGAAAAGAAGTTTGGGATTCAGTTTCCACAATTCTTAATATAGCAATAATATGATAAGGGTTCAAAAGGTATAGGAGAATCTCATTGTGTAACTTAATCTTTTTGTATTTCTATACATATTTTACCATACCCATGGGCAGGTAATATAGTTTGCTAGCTAAGAGTTTATACTATAAAATGGTACTCATCCATTTATATAGAGGTGGATCATTTTCACCTTATCTGGTTAACTTCTTGGAATACAGTTTCCAATCAATCTTTGCCTACCATGGATCTCTGTAGTAGGCAGATATGTTCCCTAGTTCAAGGGTGTTACCATCTTCCTGTGATATTTTTTTGATTATAGCTCCTGCAAAGAGATATGTAGGGTGCAGTATAGCTAGGGTGGTGAGTGTGCTGGCAGGAATGTGCAATTATGGAATAGGATAAGGAAGGAGACCTCAGATCAACTTAATACATACTTTTGGATATTTGAGTAATGTAAAAAACAGCTAATTGAGGAGAAGGCTTTATTTAAATCTCTCTAAATCCTTTGGCAAAATGAAAAAAAAGTTTTTCAAATTAAACAAATGAGATTATGTTAAGAAAAGTGGATGATTAACTCTTAAAAACAGTTTTAAGTTCATATGAAAATCGATTTAAAGATAATACCTTTAACTGTAATGGAAGTAGTATTATATAGCAAAATATTAATCACTAAGACAGAATTTTAAAATTGATGCTCTTTGGAAGAGACATAAATCATAAGGAAGTTGGATTAAAAGATTTATTTCTAATTAATTAATTAGGAGCTGCTTAAAACACGAGAGATACAAGGTATACTGAAGTCTTTCAAGTCCAAATCTCTCATTTACACATGAAGAAAGTGAAGCCCCAAATAGTCAAGTGATTTGTGCATTATCTCTCATGTGGTTATGAGGCTAGACCAAGGTTTCCTGACGCTCAGACTGGTTTTGTTCAATTATATTAAGCTTGGTATCTCAATGCACCAACATTTTTTGATGAGATATGGCCATAAAGCTGATATCTTGAAATTTATAGTAAAAAGTTACACATTAAAATCAGTGTTATCTTAATCAAAATCATCAGCTTTGGAATCTGTACCTTTATTCCAACTGTACAGTTACATGTTTAGTTTTTATTTTGATTTTAATTTCCTTTTTAAATAGCATATTTAAAAAATATTTAATATGAATGCAATTTTTTTTTCTTTACCTTAATTAAAAAATTTTTCTCCCAAGGTGCCTGGGTGACCTAGTTGGTTAAGCATCCAACTTTGGCTCAGGTCATGATCTCGTGGTTTTTGAGTTCCAGCCCCACATCGGGCTCTGTGCTGATGACTCAGAGCCTGTAGCCTGCTTCAGATTCTCTGTCTCCTTCTCTCTCTCTGCCTCTCCCCTGCTTGCACTCTGTTTCTCTCTACAAAATAAACCAACATTAAATTAAAAAAATAAAAAAAAATTTCTCTTAGGAAAGTTAAAAGATCAGGTTTGGTATTTGATAACAAAAAAAAGGAAAAACTATAAAATAATGAGTCTTCTTTTATGCTCAATGTATTCTTTATCTCACTGTGATTATATTGAGGAAGATAACACCCATTCAAATGTGTAACTTTCCCCTTCTAGCAACATACAGACTGAACAAATTAGTCTAATGACTTTTCAGTTGAATTGCAGATAGTATACTTTTCAGCCTTATAATGCACACTAACAACAATTTTTTTTAAGATTTCTAATAAACCTTTTATGGTTTGAGTCAAGAAAATTCAAAGACCCTGAGTATGGTCTATTGAGTATTTAAAGTAATCAATATTTCACTCTATCTGCAGTGATTGTCATGAGGACTGTTGGTTTGTAAACACAAAAGTAGTTTCATACCTACTACTCTACTGTTCATTTGTTGATATTTACTGCTATAGGAGCATTGAATTATTTTGATTCTGAAAATACTCAAATTGACAATGTTTTTAGTTATACGGATTTCCACAAGGTTTGTCGATATGGGATTCACTCAGCTAGTAAAGGCAAGGAGAATGGACAAAACTATTTTAAGTCCTCTTGCAACTCGATGAACTTTTATTGTTAATAAATGTTTATTGGAGTATTGTAAATGTTATACTTCCCTCACATCTGGAAAGTTTTTGTTAAAGTTAGTAGCCATTCTTAGAGGAGCTTGGGATACCTGCCACACATCATTTACCTTGAAATTGTGATGTGTCTTTACATTAACTATGTTTATATGTATGTCTGATGACCCAGTTTATACATCTGAATGGGTCATGACATTTTCAACTCCATTTTTGTACTCTTTGAGAACAGAAAGTCTATTTGTGATTTTTAACTTAAACTAGATTGAAAAAATGTGGTCAGGATCTAGTCATTAACCAAATATTTTCTCATTAATACCATAAACTACTGTCTTCATTTTAGAACTTCCCCCTCTTACCAGTTATTTATAGTTAGTACGAAAGGCATGGTCTTAAATTTTTAGAAAGCCTTTGGAAAACGTGTTTGTGTGTTTAGCTCATAGGATCTAATATAAAATCGATAGTCAAAGAAACTACACTACCATCCAGTTTCCTAAAATGACATGGTGTATCATATTTAACTCACTTCTTCTTTCTCTTTCATACTGCACTAACAGTACCACTTTCATACTGTACTAAAGTGCCAATCCCAGTGTCTTAAAAATGGCTTGGTGTTATTTCCTTGGTGTTGCTACTTTAGTAGGCAGTCAGGTAATATTGTCATCGGATACTGCAGGCATCCTAACTGGGATATAGGCAGAAGTAGGGGTGGTAAATCAATCTATGCACAAACACAAATTGATGCAGACATTATAAATACATACTGTCCTTAACTTTGCCCTTCTTTGGGGTAGAGTATTACCCATCTTTGTAACTTTAAGTTTTAAGCACATTATTTTGTACATTGTAGCTTTGTGGAACCATTCTCTTGCTCCAAGGCCCTCTCAAGAGGTGCTTGGGCTTTTTCATGTTTGTAGGTGGTTATTCCATCCAACACAGAACACCTTCTTCCTTTGATTTACCAAAGCAAGTTGAAACATGTATATTTATATTTCAATTGGATATTTAAACACAGATCAGGAAATATTTATGAAAGTATATAAAATATTGAATTATAATTTTAGTAGATTATAGATAACTTCATTCTGGGAATAACCAAAAAAGGTCCTTGAATATATTAGTAGATTAAAAAACAAACAAAAAAACAAAACAAGCAGATGAGAATGTAAATGAATGATAGCATGGCTACATAATTAATTGTTCTCCTGGATTCAGAGTTGTTAATCCACACTTTTTTGCCCACCCTATGGGGGAATTAATTATTACAGATACAGTACCCTACTTGATTTTTTCAATTGAATTACTGTATAGTATACTTAGTAAATTTCTGAAGTTTCCTTTTATTTATATCTGAAGAACATGATTAATATATTTTCAAAGTCTAAACTAATTCTAAAAGGACTAGTTGATTCAGTCTATTATTAAAGAAAGAGCAAATTATTTAAAAAATAATTGAGATGTGTTGTTTCAAGTCACATTCACAATATGGGTAGCTAACTGAACCTTTTACTTATATATCACATCATTTTCCACATATTTCATAATCCCAATTCAAGGTTTAACTCACGTAAAGCAGATTATTTCTCAAAGCTTCATCCAATTGAAATAAAAGTGAATTATTATCATTTCCCTTTTCCTCTTATCAAAAATGGGAACATGACCTGTTACCTTCATCATACCTTTCTTTATTTCCCATGGCCATGCAATACAGTTAGCAAATGCCTCCACACAAAGACTTAAACACTCAGCAACAGACAATATTTCCTGACATACCTAGACCTCTTATTTCTCAGACCCCCTTTAAGGATGGTCATATAAATTCAGAAATAATTCTTATTAAAAATATTTGAAGATATCTGAAATATTTTATAAATGTAAAAATGAAATTATCTTGTCATTCATTAGTCTCATATACTCAATTAGATAAATTTTAAAATTCTTCTTAAAGATAGTTATCCTTTTATTTATTTTTCCTTTTTTGACTACCATTACTTGGAATGACAAATTCAGTACTCTAAATTAGTAATTTTCAAATATTGCAATTGTAAGAGGCTTAATGAAAATCTAAGTTGGCATGTTAGAGGAGTATATTCTAAAGGCAAACGTGATTTCAAATGTTTTTTTTTTAATCAAACTAATTTAATTAATTTTAAAGTTACGACATACCAATTTGTTACTTGCCTGGAAGACCCTACATAGAGAGATTTCAAAAGTAAAATCAAATATTTGAAGTGAAAAGTATAATTTGCATTTTGCTATTTTCCTATGGTATAAAAATTTTCACAGAGAAGGTGCCTCTTTCTTTTTTATTAGTAATTCTGTGGCAGGGGTGGGGAGTAGAAAATTGTTTTTATAAAGCTATAGACTGCTATTTCATTGAAAAAAATGTCAAGGAATTAAATTGTATGTGTGTATGTATGTGTGTATGAGTGTAAAGATTTACCAATTTTAGATTTATTTTAAACCTTTGATTAGTTTGTGAGAGACTTCATATAAGAGGTTTCTTGGTAAAATATTTCTCCTTTAAGTGGTATTTAGCATTGATTTAATTTGTCAGTTTTATCGAATCAAACAAGTGAAGTAAGATAAAATTTAAGATAACTACAACATAAATTACTTTCACGCAATATGCCAGTACAAGGACTTTTTCATAAATGTAGCTCAGAAGAGCTCCAGATTTTGTAAGAAAATCCTTAACCCTTGCTACACAAACACAGATTACATTTTTCCATAGTATTTATCTGATAAAGTTCCAAAATGAGCAAGTATTACAGACTTTAGGATACACCTAATGTATCAATGTCTTTTAGGTATTATAACAAATCCACATGATAGAATATGCAGTGGCAGCTGGAAGAAAATGGCCAGAGTTTGTCTTCTTTTTGCCTCCTACCTTTCTTTAATAAAAAGAATCACTGAATCTGCATTATATTAAAAAGGCTTGCCCAAATATTGAGGTTTCCTTATTCACTATTTACGAATGTTTCAGTTAAAGATACAACACATGACAATTGATGTGTTTAGGTATTAAAATTATAATCTTCATCTAACCTCAAATACAGAAATAGTACAGTTAAACCAAAAGTGAATTGTTTTATTTCTTAACTTTATTTCTGTTCTAATCTTTGAGCTTTACTATTTTGTGCTATTTATGTATTAATCTATAATTTATTTCATTTAGAGATTGGCAAACTTAAAATAGCATTTTCTTCATGATTTGACCCTACTTGCCAATTGTACTGCTTCCTCAACTATGTGTTTTTATGTTCAGTGACATTGGTGACAGCCTGTTGATCCAGTAGACTAATCTGCTAATTCTGGCTTAAACAGTGTTAAAAGAGAGACAGGATTTCTATCGAATTATTTTCACAACAAAAATATACAGGAAATGTTTGGATTAATAATTTTCTTTGGATTTTCTCTGTTTATATCAAGAAATTTTTCCAAAGCTTTCACTGTTAGTGACTAGGAGAATCGAGAGACCTGGGGCCTGGGCGAACTTTTGGAGATTTTGTGATAATGAGCTTTGTTAACCTGGTTCATTCATTGAGCCCTTTTTGGCCCTCTGTTAGTAAATCATCGGCTAAATGAAAGAGTTAGACTAAAGATCCCCTTCTGTAACTTTAAAAGAGATAGCATGGCATAGGATGTCGTCCAGCTGAGCAAGATTCAGTTATCAGTTTGAGTATTTTTTAGCTCTGTGACTATAATCAGATACTTTGATGCTTGAACTTCAAGTTCTTCATTTGTAAACTGAAACTATAAATACCTAATCAGTAATATAATTTTAAGGATTGAAATATTCTCTGTAAAGCAACTAGTAAAGTCAGGAAAGTGATGGCACTTAGTTGTTCAACCAGTGGTGAATTCTATTGCTGATTTTTTTGAGTCACTGACCGGAATCCTGTAAAATTAATATGAAGAGAGGGAATGGCGCTTGGCCTAAAGTTTAAGGCTTTGGTATTAGCAAGTTTTAGGAAGATGAAGGGTTAGATGACTTTTAGGGGAGAAGAATCTTCTCCGCACAGAGAACCTGGCACCAGTTAATAGTGTACAGCAAATTGATCACTTGCATATAACCTACCTGATCTTTCCTACCTCTTTTCCTTTTGGCAGGTGAACGTCCCTTCCACTGTAACCAGTGTGGAGCTTCATTTACTCAGAAGGGCAACCTTCTGAGACACATAAAGTTACACTCTGGAGAGAAGCCGTTCAAATGTCCTTTTTGTAGCTATGCCTGTAGAAGAAGGGACGCCCTCACAGGACACCTCAGGACCCACTCTGGTAAGTGTCTCTGACTCTTTGATAAGAAAGCTAAAATATGAGAATTCAGTGAAGTGTTGCAGAATAATACAGAGTAACTTATGTCCTTGGTATATGGTTAGGAATGAGCTAGAAAATATTTTTATTTGTGTACACTGAGTGACTGATAAATCTTGCAAGATGCATATGGCCCTTCCTTTTTTATACTCATAGACTTGGCCAAAAGGAGCACTGTCCACTGAAGAGTCTCTTATTTCAAGCCTTTGAAGTAAGGAAACAACTGTTCTGTAGATTTTCTATTATTTTAAATTTTATAGTCATTAACTTAGCATAATTATTTCATTTATAATATATAAATTGATTTATAATCAATTCAGTAATTATGGTTAATCCAGGATAATAGAAAATCTAGTGAAATATCATAGATACATACTGATATTACCATAGAGGAGATTAAAGCTGTGATATTTTTCCACTTATATAGAGCCCAGGCTGGGAGCTCAGTGGGAAATCAAGCATCACTATTTTTACTCTTGAAAATATTAGGCTCATTAGAAAATTGGCTGTAGAGTATTTTATATTTCATTTAAACGCTCCTTGTTTCTTTAACTCTCAAAATACAGTCATTGGATTTTCTCCGAAACATTTCTCTGCTTCATAAATCATCATTAAAAAATCTAGATTAAGTGCAATATTTTTAAAATGCTAGAATATAGTACCCAAAAGAGAAGGAATGATTAGAAATCTGAATGAATCTCATTTGACTTTTAGTGTGAATTGCCATAACCAAGAAGTTAAAGGCAGAAAGTTAATATAGAATACTCGCAAGCCAGTTTTATATCCTTCTGTTCATAATGACATATTAAAATTTAATTTTAATATGAAGATATGATGGAAGTGATATTTTCATCTACACTGACAAATTGTATTAGAAAGTGCTGTGGATTGTGAGGTAATACTTGTATTGTCTTTTTTTTTTTTACACTTTTTCCGATTAATCCTTAAGGCCTTACTTAGTTTTTAACATGAATTGTGAAATGTATAAAAATTATTTAGATACTAACTTGTCAATATGGAGCAGTTACAGAAAAATGAAATACAAACATTAAAACAAAATATTTTAAGTATATATAGTTACTTGCCTCCCTGACTCAAAGCAACTCCCTTATTTCCAACTATGACATTTTTTATTTTATTTTAAATTATGGTACAGAAATTACATCTTTATTATAAAGATTCTTTATTGAAAGAATATTCTTAGGACATGACATTACTTCCTTTAGGTAGCCATGTACTCTGGCTTATTAAAGTATTATTGAGTTGATCACAGATTATATAAAACATAGCTTTTCGTTAACATTAGCTATCTCATGAAGCTGAGACAAAAATACAACTTGAAACATCTATTTCATTCTTTACAAAATTGTGTTGCTTTTAATATTACGGTTTGCTGTGCACATGTTACTTTACCTGGGATTACTATATTGCCCTTAGAAGGTTCAATGCCTTCAGTGCTCAACTTCTAGAAGGATTTCCATACTCACCTTAATTTGTGTTGCTTTGATTTCCTTTTTGCTTTTTTAACACATCCATCCTGTGGGTGGTGTTTAAGAAGACACCTTGATTTTTGTTTCTATTGAGCTGGGCAGTTTCAACATCTTTGTGCAGATTAGCCATGACTCACCTAGGGATTCCTGACTGGTGCCTAATGAAGTGAGGATGAAAAAGATATCATTCCAGAAGTAGGCTGTTCCCACTGGGTTTTACCAGGCCAGACACTTGACTTACTTACATGGTTCTATGTAATTATAAATTTTGTGTGTGTGAAGTGAAGCTTTTTCTGTGAAATTATATATGTTGTAAATAAGTATATTGCCTCTTTGAGGTTCAAGAAAATAGGATGCTATAGCTGCAACCATACTGATTTTACAATTTGGTATACAGAGTCATACAGAGTCATGACTTTGTAGATATATAAACAGATAGTAGACTCAAAGAAGCTAATTAGAATTTAATGGAGCAGTGAGGGGTAGGGGGTGACATCTAGCTACTGCTTCATCAGTGAGTGATATGAATTCAGTCATACTTCCAACTGTAACCTAAAATATCTGCCAGTGGTTTTTTTTTTTGTAATAGATACAGTATATAACAGAGCTGCTGAAGTCCATGCTTCTCTAATTGTTCAGATAGCCCAAATTGATCATTATAGCTTTCTTATTCCACTACCAATTGCATCTTCCTCTTAAGCTTACCCTGTTTTATACCACCTGGGCTACACAGGATTCTTTATCTGATGAGTGACCCAAACCTGAATTTCTGCAAATAATGAGTATTTGATGGTCCTGTTTTCCTGGAATTACTGCAGTTTTTCAGGAACCAGGATTATTGGGCATGTTTTTTTAAAAGAGGTGCCCCAGGGAATCTCCTGAGTTCCAAACATAGCAACAACCCAAAATCATCTTGGTCATCTGGAAAAGTTCCAAGCAATAGTCCACTTCTCTCCCTGTTAGTTTAGCAGCTTGAGATGCCCCAAATAGCCAGGGAGTAGTCCAATATGACAGACCTAGAACTCTGATCCCTGGTGGAAACATTCTTCCCTTCGGTACCTAGCACGTACATCAGAGCAGCATACCCAAATATGCCTCCCTCCTGATGGCAGGTGCAAGGTGCAGTCATTTGCTTTTACTATAGAGGACCAAATTCAACATGTGTAGACCACTAAGCCTGTAACATTTCACTAATGCTGCTAGTCTCTGAACTTTCTGTGGCAGTTGTCTCCTGTTCTCTAGCGTATATCTTACTATCTCCAGTCAGTACCATGAATGTAATGTTCCAACTTGATGTTCTGTGGGATGTCAAGATGAACAAGATTTCTTTGAACTATATTATAGAAAAGAGGAGAGTTGACATAGCTTTAAGGTAAGATAATTAAAGTGTGCTGTCCCTGCATAGCTTTAAGGTAAGATAATAAAAGTATGCTGTCCCTGCAATGTGAAGGCAAAGTACTTCAGATTATTTTTGTTGATAAGGAATTATTTTTCAAAGAAATTAAGGCAATACCTCCATACCTGGCATCAGGGGCTATGTTAATACACACCAATAAAGATATTACAGCTAGAACTGCATCTATAGTTGCCTTTTGATGTGAGTAAATCTACATTCATTCACAAAACCATCTAGCTTGCATTAGCCTAATATACAGAATAAATGTGTGTAGGGTAGGAATCCCCATCCCAACATCTTCGTTTTAGTTTACTATCTTGGGAGAGATACAAGTCTAAGACTATGATCTCCAGTATGGTATCCACTAGCCACCTTTGGCTGTTAAAGCACCTAAATATGGTTGTCTAGGTCTTGTGGGCAAGTGATATTGAAATGTTGAAATGATATTTTTGATTAAATAAAATCTATTAAAATTAATTCTACCTTTTTTAAATGTGGCCACTAGAAAATTTAAAATTACATGTGTGACTCATATTTGCATTGTACAGCATTGTTCTTAGCTTTTTATAATAGCCATGGGTCAGGGAACCAACGTAAGAGTCCTTCCCATTGTACGGGGCTCCTGGGTGGCTCAGTCAGTTACGGGTCTGACTCTGGATTTTGGCTCAGGTCATGATCTCACAGTTCATGAGTTTGAGTCCTGCACTGGGCTATGTGCTGGCAGTGTGGATGGAGCCTGCTTGCGATTCTTACTCTCTCTCCCTCTTTCTCTGCCCTTCAGCTGATTTCTCTCTCAAAATAAAAAACTTAAAAAAAAAAAACAGTTCTTCCCATTGCTATATTTATTTGTTCCCACTATACTGTAAGATACACTTGGGTAAAGTCTACATACTTATCTTGACCTCCATATGCACCTCACTTTGAACTGGTGGACTGTGGTGACATTTTGGATTCTAGAGATTAATGTCAACTCAGAGTTACTCTAATAGCACTAACTAATAATACGTGGAAGGACTTGTTATTTCCCTTTTCCTAGTGCACAATCACCATCATAGATGGCCATGGTTATTCTGGAATGACTTAGAGGAAGATTCATAGCGTATCTCCATGGCCAGGTTTCAGGATCCTTTCCAAAAGGGGTTATCTCCATCCTTTCTTCTTTATATGATTTTTAGGGCCATCAGAAATAACCATATCACACTACAGTCTTCACTCTAATCACCACCATTGTCACTTCAGCAAGTAAAAGCCACGTGCTACCAGCAGTGATAATTTAAGTAATCACATTGCCAACAAATGCCTAGAATTAGTAGTATTTTATTAACTTTCCAGTAAGAAGTCCAATCTGTTCTCTTCAAATATGAGCAACTTAATGCCAAAATGCCATTTTGAACTCTTTGAAGCCTTGGGCCATTCCTGTTAGTAACTGTCAATGAAAGCCATGACAGGAGCAATGAGACACTCAAATAGGGAAAATTTGGAGACATTAATGATAATATTAACAAGAAAACAGTGAGGTATAAAGGAAGCCAACAAAAGATGGTTGAAGCACACTGAGGTTAACAATAGCAAGAAGCCATTAGTAGCCCTATGTCTGGAAGGACAATGGGGTCAAGGGATCTCTAGAATGAAGAGAAGTAGGAGATGGGTCTTGAACACTGACCTTCAGTAGAAGAATGTACCTCTACTAACCTGTGACTGAGGAATAAACACCTTGACTTCACTCTTTCTAACCTCCAGTCTCTTGATGATGCCTTACATTAACTGAACATAACCAGAAGCCAGAGGACAAAGAAACCTACTAATGAAGCCAGTAGGAATTAGCTTTCTGCAGGAGCAAAGAAGGGTGAAAATGGCTATGAAGATGAAACAGAATAGACCACAGATTGACCAAAATTTAGGACCTAGTGCTCAAAATTATCAGTATAGGGTACTAGGCATAATTTAATGACTTTAATATTAATTTCTGTTTTTTATGAATATAATTAGTACAAAGTAATTTGGTTCCTCCTACTTATCCCCTGCTTTGGGGAATGACTATCCATTGTTTTAGTCAGTTACTATGTTCTGTGGTATTGATATTGCATCTTTGGTGGGAGGAGCTAGCAGAGAGAGTGAGGGAGACACAGAATCAGAAGCAGGCTCTAGGCTCTGAGCTGTCAGCACAGAGCCTCATGCAGGGCTGGAACCCATAAACTGCGAGGTCATGACCTTGGCTGCTTAACTGGCTGGGCCACCCAGGCTCCCCTTTTTTCAGTGTCTTTGAGAACTTAACACCCTTGTTATGCAACAATTAAATTTTTAAGATTTCTCACTAATTTTTATGAGTATTGTTGCCCACCTACAGTTCATGTGAGCATTTTTAAATCAACTCACCTTTATTGACTCTTTTGCAGAGTGGCAAAATTTGTTTTTAGAAACAACTTTATTTTTGTATTTATTTCCTTGAAATATGGATATTTAAATGACTTACATAATTATAACAATAGGTACAGCTGGCATAAATAGATTTGGCTAAAATCATAACTGACTCAGTGACTCTCTAATTCAACCACTGGAAGTGTTGATGTTGGCATACAAAGAGGGGCCTTAGGAGCTCTAGGAATTCAGGGCTTCAGGGAGAGGCAGTTGGTCAAGAGAGCTTTTTGCTATTATTCTTATTTTACAGGTAAGGAGACAGAGGCTCAGAGAGGTCATATAGAGCCTAGATTGATGCCAATAGTCAAACTCCAAAATCTGTACTTTATGTTCTGGGATAAATGATGCAGCCTCATGTGTTTATTCTATAAAACTTTTAATTCTATTAACTCAAAATGATAAAGAAAAAAAGTACGAGGTAGAGGTCAAAAGATCAAAACATATGAGTTTAGAATGGGCTTATTGCAAATTAGTTATATGACTGCATCAAGTATTTAATTTGATCTCTAAATATCCCTATGCTCCCAATATTATATGATGCTAAGTACAGTGTGTTATCTTTTCTCCTGGGATTTGGCTGCTGATCATTCATTACAGCCAAATCTTAAAGAGTAAAAAAGTAGTCCCTACTTCCCACTGTTTTTTTCTTACAGTTTGCTATGGTTTAATTTTAAAATAGATTTGCATAAAATGGAGTATGTCTGTTTTTTAGATGATCTTCATAGCACCACTATTTCTTCTCTGCAAACTATCTACTAACTCTGTATTTAAGAGATAGCCTTGGGGCGCCTGGGTGGCTCGGTTAAGTGTCCAACTCTTGGTTTCAGCTCAGGTCATGATCTCACTGTTTGTGAGTCCAAGCCCCACATCAGGCTCCACACTGTCAGTGTGCACATGTGCTCGCTGTCTGTCTCTCTCTCTCTCTGAAAAACTAAAAGAATAAAATATAATATTTAAAAAAGAGCCTTGATATACTTTCTGATTTTGTACTTCTGGCTCCAGATATGCAGATGTTTACTTAAAACACATTCCCACTTAAGAGTACGTTTTAGGGGCGCCTGGGTGGCTCAGGTGGTTAAGTGTCCAACTCTGGATTTTGGCTCAGATCATGATCTCATGGTTTGTAGGTTTGAGCCCTGCATCTGACTCTGCAGACAGTTTGGAGCCTGCTTAAGATTCTCTCTCTGTCTCTGTCTCTTTCCCCCATTCCCTCTCAATCTGTCTCTCCTATGCTTGTGTATGCTTGCACTCTTTCAAAGTAAATAAACTTAAAAAAATTTTTTTATAAAACTCCTACTGTATACACCAGTAAAAGTGTGAAACAATGTTGAATTTTTCCTGTCACCTTTGCTAATTAGCACCTGAAAAATATTTCCTACACTGGAATAGAAAATGAGTTTAAGTTTACAAAACCCTGGTTACTTAATTTAATTGCATGCTTTAAATCTTGATTACAGTCATTGATAACTTTTTTTTTTTAAACTGAAAGGATGTCAAGTTTTATAAATAATTAATCAGAGACCTTAAAGAATAATGCTTTGGTAGTGTTTACTAGTATTTGCCATGGAAAAGTTTGTTTTCTAACAATAATTTTTAAAAAGTATATTTTTTTACTTATGGAAATATATCAAATTAATGTATTATTTTTCAGTAGTATATAATTCCTGTGAATAATTTCCATATTTTATTCCCTGCTTCTTGAGTTTATAACAGAAGAAATCAAAACTTTCTTACTTTGCTTATGACAGTGCTGTATACTTTTTCTGAAATATTGTCCAGTCAGAAAAAAATGCTTGTATAACAATCATCAGTGTTTGAGGTTTTGTTTTTTTTTAAAGTGTCTCCCCTTATTATGAGTTATATAGAGCTTGTCTACTTGTCTTGATGCTGGATATTTTATTAGGATTGTTTTATTTATTACAATATTTTGGCTAAGTTTAAACAAATATCTAACAATTACAACCCTCTTTCTGCTTTTTGTCACACTGAAAACAAGATGGCTGGCTGAAAAGGAAAAAACCCATGTTTTTATATGTGGAATTTAAATGATATTCTAAGAGGGAGTGGGAAGAGAGGGGAACGAGAAGAAATAAAGAATTGGAATGTATCATTAATACTAGCTGATGATCACAGATTTTTTGCCTGATGATAAAAATATCTATGCTTCTGTATATGTTATATAAGGGTACAGGTAAATAAAAGATACTCGTTTATATTTAAAACTCTATCCATTAATCTTAACATTTACCATATAAATGATCTAATCTGCCTTGTAAAAATTTATAATATATTTGTGATTTTTCATGAAGAATCAGTGACTCAGTACTCCTATTACAAAAATGATTTTTATTAGTTTAGTCTCTTAGATTTTTACTTAACAAGTAATTATAGTCCTTTCATTCCTAGAAATTTGATTAGTGTGCTTCATATGTTATATATTGCTCCTTTTAATTGTCTTTGTTATACCCCAATACACTGGGGAAATAGTGTTTCAATTAAGTCTTGGACCCCTATTAATCAAAATAATACTTAGCATACTTGTTATTTTTTTTTAATCTAAGAGAAACTAGAATTGCCTATTTTTTTCTAGTTAGCATTTCAGGTATATGTCTCCCATACTCTAATGCTATGTCTAAATCAACTATTTAGCACAGAATAGAAGCTTATATATTTTTAATATATGGAAACTTGTATAGTACATATGCATTAGAAATTGCTTTGTATGAATTGTAAGGAGGAAAAAGTAAGTAGGAATGTCTCTTACACAGCCTCAAAAATTTTTATGCCATATCTAAAATTCAGATTTGGCTACAGAACTCTACTGGATTCAGATTCTTACAAAAATCATTTATTGCTTAAAAAATGAAATCTTTTCAAACATATGAAAATGAAAAATCTAGTGTACCAAGGAAATGTATTGTCTCTTGTACTCCAAAAAAGCCAAAGAAATATTCCTTATCACTCAGATATTTTGAAGATGCTTGTTTGTTGTGCCATTATCATATTGTTCAGAGATACAGTAATAAAATATATTTGAGTAAGCAGATCAGTGTAGGAGTTATTTGATATTTTTTGTTCATTTCATTTTTAAAATTGGAATTCCTTTGAGTTTTCAATAAGACTTGCTATATATTTTAAGGAAAGCCTTAGCTTTCAATTAAGCCAGTATTTATTATATAATTCTTTATTTAGATATACCACCTAAGAATAAATACTTAGTAAAATTAGGTTATGTGATAGATCTGCATCACATAACTCTGGAGTTCTAGCTGTCTGGGGAAACCTGCAGGGTGTTGAAGTCTTCCTCTTTTACTTAGGGTTGACAAGCCTACATTATTCTGAACAGTTCTCTAGTTTATTTCCAAACACTTTAGGAATGTTGATTTTTGCAGTATGACTTTGTAACCTAGTCAGTGTTTGACAGTTTTTAGCCTAAGAACTTTGTGCTTTATATCTAATTGTCAGTTTAAAACTATTTTGTCCTATAAAAAGCAACTGGACCAGATGTACCATGTAAATATCCATCTGTTAAAACAATAACTTCCCCCTCACTGTACTTTTTTTTCTAGTTCTCTTATATAAGAACTGCCTTTTTATTTTTTGAGACCCTGGAATCCCAAGGTCTATATTTTGCCCATAAAAACAGCTCATAAGTACTGAATACTTATATTAGTTCCCAATATTGATTTTTTTTTAAATACATTATCAGTGACATGCTACAAATTCATTTACATGTTTTCCATTATTTTTAACTCAATATCTTTTTTGTTCAGTTATGCTTTTAACCATTATGAGAAAATACCTATTAAATACTATGACTCTGCCTGCTATTGAGTATATTTGTACATTTACCTTCAGTAGAATGTTCAACTGACCGAGAGGCATTTTTAAGGTATAAACAACATGCTCTTAGATAAACTGATACGAAGAGATACTCCTCCTCTTCAAATTTGTTAAAAATAAAGTTCAAAAGTAGTATCTGGCTTTGAGAGATAGAGCTAACTTTTGTCCATATTGTTAAAGAAACAATTAAAGGTCAAATGCTCTAGTTTTAAGTCTTTTCACACAGGGCCGTCTGTTCATCCTACAAATGAAATGCCTTCAAATATACTGTCATTTCCTTCTATGGGATTCACTGTAACAGCCACATCATCTCCTTTAATTACTGACTGATAGGGGCTCCATAAACTAGAAAGGATTCTAAAGTGCATATTGCTTTTGGTATCACAATCCATCTTGTTTTATTAAATTATCTTTCCCTCTTCTGTCTCCTTTCATTTTGACTCTTTTTCCCCCAATCCTTCAATGTTTGCTTCATTTTACTTCAGCTTTTGAAGTATAGACCTTTGAATATTAACTATTTGATTATTTGTGAAATGAGTGAAGAGTAAAATAATATCTGAAAATAGGTACTTGGCTAAAAGGTGATCATTATCAGTTATTTTCATACTGACATCATTTTGAACCCAGATCATCATGACTTTTCTACCAGATTTGCCAAAAAGATCCATTTAAAAAATACTAATCCATGGCCCAATATGATGATGGACATATTGGGTTAAATTATTCAGAAACTGATTCTAGTGTAGCTCATTCATAATAGTGACGGTGCATTAAGTGTAGTATAATTTGTCCTGCAGACCTCCCATGAGAAGGAACTGTTTTCACCTGATTGTAAACCTGGCACCTGGCCCACTTGCCGGGTGATCTCCCAAGTGTGAACTTTCCCCACCCTCCACCCCTCCTTCCTTCCTGAAGGTGCTTGATAGAGGTGGATTACACTGATAGTACACAAGCAGTGTCAGTTGCACACATGATTTGCATAACTGTGCTGTGCTGATTTCACCTAAATCCTGATAATGATGCCCATGGTGCCTCTCTGTATGCTTTGCAATAAATACTAGAGAGAGGGGATAGGATTAGTTTTTTCATTCTGGACTCTTCAAACATACTCTTAAGGCACTGCCCATTGCAACATGAGGAGGAGAGAAAAACCACTTTGAGTTAAGCTAGCTGGTAAGACGATCCATGTGATTTCTATCCAGTAAGTGGAACACTTTTCTTTTCCAGACCAATAATCATTATATACTCTAGCGTATACATCCCCTCAGAAATTAAACTTTTTGAAATTCTTTTTAATGTTTAAGTATTTTTGAGACAGTGAGTGCAAACTGAGAAGGGGCAGAGAGTGAAGGAAACACAGCCTGAAGCAGCCTCCTGGCTCTGAAAGTCAGCACAGAGCCCAACTCAAGGCTTGAACCAATGAACTGTAACATGACCTGAGCCAAAGTCAGATGCTAACCAACCGAGCCACCTACGCACCCCAGAAATGAAGTTTTTGTGCGTGTGAACTTAAATTTTTTTAATAGTATATGTGATCTCATCTTTTTTTCAAATAGCAGTTGTCATGCCTCTTTAAATTTCAAACACTTATTTCTAGAAGGAATTATTAAAGAGAAGTCTTCTATAACATACTCATGTGATATAGCACTTAACTTGGGCATGGGAATTTTTTAGATCAGTCTACTGCTGGAACCTTTTCTCCTTGTCTTTTTCTCTTGTCAGGAATTGTAAAGAAATAGGCAAGAATCATGGAGCTATTCCTCATTCTTCTGAGTCTTCTATAGACATTGGCCTCATTGCCAAGTTGACTGGCACAGTTTTGCATCCTGCATGGATGTTGGTGTGGACAGTCTAAATGTGTGGCCATTTCACATTTTCTCTTCCACGTCCCTGAGGCTGTGGGCCTGGTACTCTTAGAACTCCTGGCAGAGGTGGAAGGGCAGCATGCCAGCTTTATTACTCAGTGTCCAAAAGGGCACATCACACTGTTTTTTTCATTTTGTTTTGTTTTGAGGTTTTTTTCTTTTTTTGTAAGCTAACCTCCACCCTCTTATTTTCCTACTTGATCCGTGTATGTGAGTCAAAGAAACCTGTTCATCTACAGCCTGTACTGTCTTGCCAAATCTTGTAAGAAAACTCCCAAATGGTTAAAAAAATCTTACAAATGTGGTATATAAAAACCAATATCCTTCATCATAATCATATATATTTAGAATATAATTAAATTTTTATTAAAATTTTTAAATGTATATTTGTTTTTGAGAGAGATAGAGCCTGAGCAGGAGAGGGGCAGAGAGATAGAGAGAGAGGGAAACACAGAATTCAAAGCAGGCTTCAGGATCTGAGTTGTCAGCACAGAGCCCAAAGTGGGGCTCGAACTCACTGTGAGATCATGAGCTGAGCTGAAGTCAGATGCTTAACCAGCTGAGTCACCCAGAGGTCCCAAATTTTTATTTAAAATATCATGAATCATCTATCAGAGTAGTCATCCTTTAATTTGTACAGACACATGATGATAAAAAGTATATAGATAAGAATACTAGAGGCCCCCTGGGTGGCTCAGTTGGTTAGGCATCTGACTCTTGATTATGTCTCAAGTCATGATCTCATGGTTCATGAGTTTGAGCCCTACATTGGGCTTTGAGTTGCCAGCTTGGTTTTCTGTCTCCCTCTCTTTGTTCCTCACCTGCTTGCCCGCTCTCTCTTTCGCCTGCTCTCTCTCTCAAAATTAAAGAAAAAAAAAAAGATCCTAAATTTAGCATCTCCAAGAAGAGATCTTATTCTCTTTTGCCTCTACATCCCTTATACTGTATCTGATGAATGAGTGAGTCTGTGGGTGCTCTCAGTTGAACCTTCTTGCATTAATCAGTAAATTAGTTTAAGATTTGTAGAGGCCAATGGTGGTTACATGTACTTCCTAGTAGATGATAAATGTCAGTCCACTACAAAAATAAAAAGTTAATGGCTAATATTTAAAGTGCTCTTATCTTGTAAAAAGAACTATTTTAAGGGTCTTAATTTACAGATAAGGAAAATCAAATCTAAAGAGGGTAAGCATAGCATAATGATAAAGAAACTGAGTCATTATGTTGTACACCTAAAACTAATGTAACATTGTATGTCAGCTATACTCAAAAAATTTTTATAAATAAAAAATAAATAGGAGAGATGCTACCTAACATCCCCACTACAAACTAAATTTATAGTTTTAAATATTCTATGTATGGTTCTATATGTAAAGCTTATTATTATACTTTTACCTAATTTTTTATTCATATTTTACCAACAATGTATACTATTTGGATTAGATTTTTAATCATACAACACATATACACACATCCATACCCCAACATGCTCAGTATAATAAAACTAAAGGATCATATCATACTGAAATAAATATTTCCATAGTGCTTGAAGAGATATAGAAATTTAGAATAAAACAAATCTAAGAGCATTATAAATTATATTTGTGAGAGTACTTTTTGAAAGTTAGGTTCTGAGATAGTAAAAATCTTACCATTAAAACCACATATGCATATCTTTTGCAACCTTACTCAGGAAGAGTTGGGATAAAAGCTGTGTTTTGCCTGACCCCAAAGCCTCTGCTCTCAGTTACCATAGTCCTGCTTTCCAATCTGTTCTCTAAATAGCACCCAGAATTCTCTTTAGTAACCTGGTTTAAATCATGTGATTTGTTTGCTTAAAATCTTTAATGGGCTTCCATTGCCCTTCTCATAAAATCAAACTGCTTATCATGGCCAGTGGAAGTTCCTCTCACCTCTTCTGTCTCATCATATACCACTCTGTCTTTCAGTCTGTCCTTTATTCCTTTATACTCTTGGGGTTTTGCAGTGATGATCCTAGAAGTCACTCCCTTCAGCTCTTTCTCCAGTTCTTGGCATGGATGCCTCATTATCCTGCAGATACTTGGTTAAATGGCATCTCCTTGGAGTGGCCTCCACAAACAGCCTACCTAGAGCATCCCCTAGTTACTCTTAATCTGGCTGTCTCTATCTTAAAGTCTTATAGAGCTTGAATCAGAATCGACAGTTATCTTGGTTTTAAGGTTCATGCACATGTTGCCCATCTCTCCCCACTGTCATTTGAAGGTAAGCTCTATGAGATCATTGCCCTCCTCTGCCTTATTTATTAATGTATATCCACCTCTTTGGTGGTTGGCACATAATAAATAACAAAAAGGTTTTGTTACTTAATTGAAAAAATAATGTGCATAAATTGAAAGAGAAAATAATGTTTTTATTTCATTCTTGAACAGCCACAGTATTTTTACTGATGGGATTGTGCACCTTGTTGGATGCTGCACAACTTCCCACATCTTGGAATCAGATTGGTTACCTCCACTCTAATTTTCTGTTCCACATTTATCCTCACACAGTACTTGCTTTGTGTTGCTGCAGCTCCTGAAATCTAGCTTCACAAAGATATGACGTCATTGAAAAGAATGTAATGTGATAATGTTGAAACTGAGCAAGTAGTTTGCATGTCTGAGGATGTTAAATATTATTATTTCCCTCAAAGATTTAAAATATCCTGTGCTCATCTTGCTTTAAAGTATCCTTTCCAAGAGTTGGCTTCAGTGTCCCATTAAAATTTAAGGATCACAAGGCCTAGCACATTAGAGAATTATGGTTTTAATCAGAGTATTAGTTGTGAGTATGGTGAAATGGTTCTCTCTACACTAGTAGCATGAATATAAATTGGCAACATCTTTTTTGAGGCAGCAATAGAACAATAGGGATCAAGAACATTAAAATTGTTTATATAGAGGGTTCATACAATAAAAAATAGACAACTAATTCATTATAACTTATGGATACTCAGAAAAAATTATCAATTGCACCATATTTCACTGCTCATCTTTGTTCAGATTAATTTATTATTCTGTAAGCAATTGCCAAGTAAAATCAGATATCAAGTTCCCAGTTTTTGCATTATAAATATTTATAGGACAGTGGGTGCTTTTAATTTTATTGAAGGAAAATGAATGTGGTATATGCATAATGCTGTTGGTGATTTTATATGTATCATGACAAATGGTAAATATATTTTCTGTATATAGATGTGGTTTTTTGCATGTTTCTGTATATGTAAATATACATACATCTATATAAAAATAAAACACTAACCACATATATTAGTACTATTGTAATTTGTTTTATAGGTTTCACTAGGATAACTCTTGAAGTGACATATTTCAAGAAAACATAAGTGAACAAGACATGATTGTGCTATATACCTTCATAACACCCTATGAATTTATGGTAAACATTCCTATTTCAAAATTATTTATGGCTGTTTGCTTTGGTCTTCCTTTTGGGTAGATATTCGGGGTTTTTAGTACAGAATCAGGTATTTAGTTCAATTCCTTATAATGACAGATGAAGAAAATACTAGCAAACACTAGCAAATTTTTTCTAATCAAATAGTTGTCAGGATTATCAAATTTTCTTTATTGCATCTTAAATTTATAATATATTGCTCAAGGCAGTTGAGTAATCTGTATCTATAGCTCTGATAGATTATACTGATAGTTCTCTGCTTGTGAGTGTAGGATTTTTGTGAGGGACAGTATGTCAAAGAAGACAGCATATTAACTTTTGAGATAGTTGAGATAGCACTAACCCTGCTATCTTTTGTCTTAGAATCTTTATCATACTGTATACTATTATTTATTATAACATGTATTATAGACTTTTAGATATAAGAAACATTTTAGTTACTGGAATTGTATTGGTAACAAAACTTTTACAAGGTTAGTGTGACTTTCTTGGTATTTAATCCAATTACATATATAACTTTTGGCTTCAAACATGGTGAAATATTAGGAATCAGATTTACCCCCTGCCCTGAACAATGAGAACACCAAATAAAAACATATTAAATGACTTTGAGACATTGAACAATGGGCACTGCAGTACTGGGATTCCAGAGAATAGGAAAACAAAGGTGGGGAGTCCTCTAATTATCTGAGCTGACTTCCTAGAAGCAGTTCCCAGGCCATGCGTAGGAACAGGAAATCCAAACATAGCCAGTCTTGCTGAATTGAGGAGACATATCAAAATCCAGGGAGACCAGTCATCTTCGAGTATACTGGAGTAGGAGTATCAGGAGGGAACTGCACAGAAAAACTGGAGTTTTGCAGAGTCCTCCTTGACTCTTTGGCTACATAGCCATCTACCTACCTGTATGAAGAAAATACTTGCAACTGGGAAAGGAAGGGGATGGAAGAAAGCAGAAAGCCAAACAATACCTGTAGCACATGAAGCAATAGGAATAGTTCATTCTCTCCAGCAGTGTGGCAAGACTGTAAGTTCACTGAGTAAAATCCTCAGAAAGCTTATCGCCTTTGTAGCTCAGACTAAATTAGCCTTTAGATTAAAGCATGCTCTGGAACTGCACTGAAGCATAAAAGCAAACAAGCAAAAAGGTTGAACCGATTCCAAGTAATGTAATAGCAGGCTGGAACAAGTGAACCACAGTTTAAGGAAATGCAACAAACTCTAGAACCCATTAAGGTAAAATTCATAATCTCTAATAGGCCATTAAAAATTGATATGCACATAAGGCAGAAAATATTACTGATAATCAGTAGAAAAATCAATTAATAGAAACAGACTCAGAAATGCCCAGGTGGAGAAATTAGCAGACAAGGTTGGTAAAACAGCTGTTATAAACATACTCCATATATGTTCAAGAACATAAAGGAAAATGTGAATATGATGAGAATAGAAGTGGTCCTAGAGGTAAATGTGTTTATATTAGAAAAGAAAAAAGGTCCCAAATCAACTAATTACACTTTCTTAAGAAATTACAGAAGACAAGCAAATTAAATCTAGAGAATGTAAAGAAAGGAAATAATAGTAATAAAAGGAGAGTTCAATGAAAAAGAAAATAGGAAAATACTACAAAAATATCAATGAAATCAAAGTCTGCTTTTGCTTCTGCAAAAAGATCAATAAAATATATAAACCTCTAGCCAAGATCAATCAGTACAATAACACAACTCTCAATTTACCAACATCAGAAGTGAAATTGGGATGTCCCTAAACCTCTGATAGCCATTGGAAGTATAACACAGAGATATTATGAGAAAAGGCTATGTCAATAAAGTCAAGTGGATGAATTAAATTCCTTGAAGTACAAAATTTATCCAAGCTCACTCAGAAAGGAAAACTATGAATAGCCTCATATTTATTCCAGGAATTGAGATTATAGTTAAAAACCTTCCCACAAAGGAAACTCCAGATTACTTCACCTGGAAATTTTGTCACACTTTCAAGGAAGAAGTAATTTAAGGAAACATTAGGGAACAAATTCTTCCAGAGAATAGAAGGGGGAAAAATGCTTTCAAGCAAATTATTAGTTCAGCATTACCCTGACACCAAAACCAAAGACATTGCAGTAACAGAAAACTATATAGTCATATACTTCATGAGCCAAGGAACTGAAATACTTAACACAATTTCAGCAAATAGAATCCAGAAATACATAAAAAAGGATAACATATCACAACCCAGTGGAGTTTATCTCAGGAATTCAAAGTTGATTTAACAGTGGGAAAATATCAATGTAACTCCCCATATTAATAGGCCAAAAAAAAAGAAAGAAAACATATAATCATCTTCATAGATGCAGAAATAGCATTTGACATAATTCAGTATTTATTCATGAGAAAAAGTTCTCAGCAAGAGAACAGAAGGGACTTCTTCAGCACGGTAAAAAGCTATTTTTGAAAAACTTTGAGCTAACATCAAACTGCTAATAAATGAATGAAACAAGGAACAAGGCAAGAATGCCTGTTCTATCTAAGTCTATTCAGCGTTGTGCCTGGAATCTTGTTAATGTAGTATGGCAACAGAAATAAGTAAAGATACGCAAATTGCATCGGAATAAGTAAACCTGTATTCAGTTTTAGATGATATAATCATCTATACAGAAGAAACACAAGGAACTCATCCCCCTAAAATTCAAACTAGTGAGGGATTTCATTAAGATTGCAAGAAGCAATGTTAATATAAGGTAATCAAATTTATCTAGCAATGGAAAATTGGAAACTGAAATTTAGAAAGCAATGTCATTTACCCAAAATACATAAAATTCATAAATTTATGAAATATTTAGAGATAAAATTATGTAATTTTATGCAAGGAAAACAAACATTGCTGAGGGAAATGAAAGACTTAAAGAAACGGAAAGATTTAGTATGATCATGGTTTAAATGACTCAATACTGTTAAAATATTAACTCTCTTGAAATTAAGACTATCAGTTTAATACAATCCCAATCAATATCCCAGCAGACTTTTTTTGGAGAATTTGACAAGCTGATTCCAAAATTTGTTTGGAAACACGGAAGATCTAAAACAGCCAAAATAATTTTGAAAAAGCAAAGGTATATGACTTATACTACCTGATTTGAATATTATATTAAAAGTATCTAGTCTTTTGGTATGGTTTATGGATAGACATAGAGATGAATGAAATAGAACAAAGAATCCAAAATTATATTCACAATATATGATCAATTGATTTTTAACAAAGATACTAAGATAATTTAAGAAACAAAAGCTAGTAATTTTTATAAATGGAGCTGGAACAATTGGATATACCGGTTTTTAAAAAGAATGGCAGGTTATCTGGGTGGCTCAGTGGTTAAGCTTTTGACTTTGGATCAGGTCACAATCTCACATTTTATTAGTCTGAGCCCCACATCAGCCTCTGACTGATGGCATGGAGCCTGCTTGGGATTCTCTCACTCTCCTTTTCTCTCTGCTCCTCCTCTGTACTTTTCCTCTCTCAAAATAAATACTTAAAAATTTTTAAATGGCATAGGCTCTACCTTGCATATATACACAAATTAAGTTGAAATGAATCATAGATCTAACTGTAAGAGATAAAATGCAACTTCTAGAAGAAAACAGAAGACAAAATTATTGTGATATTTGGTTAGTCAAAGATCTTTTGGATGAAACAAAAAATAGGGGCTTCTGGGTGGCTCAGTTAGTTAAGTGTCCATCTGGCATTTCATTTTGGCTCAGGTCATAATCTCACAGTCTTAAGATCAAGCCTAGCATTGGGCTTTGGACTGAGCATGGAGCCTACTTAGAATTCTATCTCTCCCTCTCACTCTGCCCCTCACCTGCTTGTTCTCTTTCTCTTTCTCTTTCTCTCTCTCAAAATAAATAAATAAATATTAAAAATAAAGCATAAGAAAATATTGATAAATTATACTTCATCACAATCAAAAAACTTTTCATAAGAAAGTCCAATAAAAGGCAAGCCACATACTCAGAGAAAATGTCTGCAAACCATATACAATATCTAATAAAAGACTGGTATCCAGAATATGTCAAGAACTCTTGCAACATGATAATAAAATCACAGACAACACAATAATAAAAAGTAGGCAAAAGATTTGAACAGATACTTTAAAGAAAATGTGTCAGTGGCACACCAAAGAAAATATACGAATGGCAGATAGGCACATTAAAAGATCGGTCTTGTTAGACAACAGAACAACACAAATTAAAAGCACCATAAAATATCAATTCCTTCCTATTAGAATAGGTACAATTAAAACCTGAAAATACTGTTTAGGCATGGATACGGAGTAGTAATTAACTAATATATTGCTAGTGGAAATGCAGTGATACAGCCATTTTGGGATATATAGAGATGGTTTCTTATAAAGTTAATCAGCTACCTACCATATGATCCAGCAGTCTTTCTTCTAGGTATTTGACAAGGAGAAATGAAAACATTTATCTGCACAAAGACTTGCCTGCAAATGTTTGTAGGAGCTTTATTCCTAATAGCCATAAGCTAGAAACAGCCCAAACTAGTGAATGGATAAACAAACTGTGGTACATTCATACAATGAAATAAACTACCAATACATGCAACACCATGGGTGAATCTCAGAATCATTATGCTGAAAGAAGAAACCATACACAAAAGACTACATACAGTATGATTCAGTTTATATGAAATCCTAAAAAAGTCAAAACTGCAGTGACCAAAGCAGATCAATGGTTGCCAGGGGATTTGGCACAAAGAAGGCAGATGAAATTTTTAGGGTGACGAACATGTTTTGTATTTTAATTTTTGTGGTTATAAAACTGTATATACTTCTAAACTCTTTGAATTGTATACTTAAAGTGGGTGGATTTTATTTTATGTAAATTAGACCTCAATAAAGCTGATTTTTAAGAATAAAAATCTACATGTATTAGAATTCAGGAGTAACATGTATTTGTGAGGAAGATCGTTGCTTAGAAGACCCAGTGAAAATCTGTTATCATGAGATTGAGCCCTACTTCATCAAGTCAGGAAAGTGAGAACTCTAAAACAACTGTTTTCTGTCCACCTCCCTCTTTATCTTTTCTCCATTTGTTCTCAAAGTGATATTGGGGAGGTGAGGAAGAAGAGGATTTAATGGCTCTAGCTGGGTTCTGACAACATATTCCTTTTATCACTTAATGCAGTGCTGTGGAAATTGGGAAAGATAGACTCCTACCGCCAACGCCCTAGCAAACCATTTACCTTTTATTAGTGGAGATGATTAACTTCCATGCTGTTTTTTCTAATATGAAATAACATCATGTCTTCTTAAAAGACAGCAGCACAATTTGCAATTTAGGAGGAATGGACCAATATAACTTTCTCCCCTTGAATTTTAGAATTCAGACACACAATTCTCGAAAGAGAATTGATGTAAAGTTTAGTTTAAACTGTATCATTGTCCTCAAAGTATGTAATCAACATACAGAGTAAATTTCCATACTTTGTTTCTGTATTACCAGTAACAAAATGATGCTTTGTCCAAGGATTTTTCAATTTTTTAATACCAAAATTTCTTATAAAGCAAAGTTAATTTCAACTCCTTTGATACTACAATTAAGATAGTTATAGTAAGGTTAAGAAAAATATTCTTAAAAAAAGAAATTATAACTCGGTTCCAAACCTAGAGAACATGATGATTTATGTTTTCCTATAAAAACCACTGTTTTCCAACTTCAGTACGAAAGCAGTTACTTAGGAAGCTTGTTAAACATGCAAATCTTCACGTAGCATCCCCAGAAAGTCTAGACCCAGCATGGTATCCAAGAATCTGCCTTTTAACAAACACAACAGGGAATTCTAACATGGGTAGCCTGCGGTTCATTTTGAGATCCATTGCAAATGGTTAAGCTAAAATATCTTTGAAAAGAGGAAGGTTATTTTGTGTTAGAATACTTAAGTAACAGTAGAAAGGAGGAGATATGCAATTTTACACAAAGTTTTCACGAATTCCCTATCTTATTAATGTGTGATTACCTTTTTGATGCCTAAGCTTTCCTAATATACATCATGCCCTTTTTTATTAGACAATTATAATGCATCCTTACAGAGCCATACCAAACTAACAACAAAAGTGATATTGTATATTGCTGTTTACACACGATGAAATGAAAAGCAACATCTGTCTCTCTCCTTCATAAAACTCCACTAAAATCACAGTAGACATTTATAGGGATTTAAACTCATAAGATCAAAGACAATGAGAAAGGATAGAATAGCAGCCAAGAGGAATAAGAAAAGCAGACAGAGGAAGAGACAAAATTAAACTTTTAGTGATTGTAGAGGAGAATAAGGGATGTGTAGCAAGCTAACTGGCACCACGGAATCCTGGAAAGTGGAAGAAATGGGAATATTAAAGTAAGGGATGGAGCTGTGGACCAAATATAAAGGAATTTAAAAATCTTTGTATAAAACTGTTAGACCATAGAACTACTCTCACCCAGACAGCCAACCAGCTAATCCTTCTCCTGACTCCCTTACAGGAAAATAAATGTTATTCCTTGGAGAGGTTTAACTGGAAATGTTCAGGCTTTGGAACTCCTGAACAAGGAAGGGGTAAGGGGAAAATAAGGATTTATGTAAAAGGCCACAAATGAACATTTAGATTTGTGGCCCCTTTTCTTGCCTTTTTAAATGTGAACATCCAGTTTATATCACCCTTGGGATTAGAAATTGGAGATATCTTCCCTAAAGAAATTGAAAGAGAAGACAAGGGAGTCTAACAATAAAGAGGTTACTTTGTAATAGTTCACAAACCTCACCTATGTTTCCTGAAATTCCAGTTAGCTTTTTAGTGCCCCACTATTCAATATGAAAGAACAATATGTATTCAGGCACCATCCATGTAAGAAAGTCCTCCAATACAGAGATCAATATAAAAAGAAAAAAGCTCAGAGAAAACAATATAAAGAGGGAAGAAAATTTTAAAAGAGAAAATGCTCAGAGGCGGAAGTTATTGTGCCCAAGAAAACACAGAATTCTATTTTTTAAAAAGGAGTAAGAAAACAGGAAAGAGCTCTTAGAAATTAAAACGCGTGATTAGCAGAAAACATTTAGCAGAAAGACTCAAAGAAAAAAATGAGGATTTTTTTAAGTCAAAAGGGTAAAGTCAAAATAGTCGATATGAGGGGGAAAAGGTAACACATGTAAAGAATCAGTCCAGAAGCTCTAACATCAAACTCTTAGATTCCAAAGAGAGGACAGTCAAATAGATTTTTATTAGATGGGGGTGGAGGAGACTCTGTATTTCAGTAAGTGCCCTTTAGTACTATTTGATTTTTTCAGGTATGAGCATATACAGTGATAGTAAAATGAGAAATAATTATTAAATAAAACTAAGAATGCTAACAAGTAATTCAACATTATCATAAATCTGTACATACTCTTGGAAAAATTTGTTACCTCATTTTAGCAACAAAACTATTATTTCATAACATAGGGAGATATTCAGTAAAATAAGCAGAGTATAAGTATAATGTATAGTGACATGATTTCATAGCAAAATGTGTCTTTGTATGTACAGAAAAAATACAAGAAAATGATGAAAATGTTAAAAGGTAGCTATCTCTAAGTTCTATGATTATAAATATTTTTGGTGAATTTTTATATTTTTTATACAGATGCATTGCTTTGAAAATTGGAAATTTAGGGAAATTTAAGGAAAACCAGTGAGAGAAAAAATATATATTAAAGAGTTAAGAAATGATGTTACTAATGAAAACCCTACGTGTTCTTTCCATGAACAAATCACTGTACTAAACTTGTTGCAAGTTACAAAAAATATATAATTTCTCAAGAGGGTCACAGTCTAACATGGGAGATCAAAATGAATTTATATACACACATATATATATATGTATATATATATAAAACCACAAATACATGACCAAATATTTCCTAGGTGTGAAGGCCAGTACAGTTATGATTCTTTAGGGGGAAAGATCATTTTCAGATGGAATGTGATTAAGGAGGTTGGGAATAGAAGGATGAACAGGATTTCAAGAGGCCCAAATTGTATGAAGCCATTCCAGAAAGAAGTAAGACTGAAGGGCTAAAGTTCAAAGTGATTTAGACTGTATCCTGGGGTAGAAGATGGGATGTATGCTTTGGGACCAGTTAGTATAGGGTACTGAATGCCAGGTAAAGGGATTTGGACTTTGTTCAATAGATGGTAAGAGTCAGTTGAGGTTGTTAAGGAGAGGACTAAAATAATTACACAAGAGAACAGCTGATTTGAAGTCTGTTGTGCCAGCCCAGGCTAGTGATAATGAAGAACGGAACTTGCATATTGATTGTGGGAATGAGAAGGAAGGATAAACTTGAGAAACATTGAAGGAGTTGAGTATATAGAACTTAGCAATTATTTGGACATGGGAAGAGAGGTAGGATCCAACAAAAGGGGCTGCCTTGTTGTGAGTCTGAATTATTAAAACAGTGGTAACAGCAGCACAAAAGAACAGTCAGAATAAAGTAATTTTGTGGAGGAAGATAATTTTAGATATGTTGAATTTTAGATTTCAGAGGAATATGCATGAGGCAATACTCAAAAGGCATTTGATAGTATAAGTTTTAAAGGCAATCACTCAGCAAATACATATTGAGTGTCTCTTATGTTTAATAACCATCACGAGCACTATTAATTCAAACACTGAGTAAGATATCGTCTCTTTCCTCACGACAAAGCTCATTTTTTGGATGAGGGAGATGAATAGATATCATATGGATAATTAGAATTCAGTTATTATAAGTAATACATTAACAGTATGGACAGGGTGCTGTGATTGCACAGAAGAGAAAACACCATCTTTGGATGTTCTAGATCATTCTAAAAAGGGTTAAATGACCAGTAGCAGCTTAGAAACATGGGAAACTATTCCAGGAACAATTTGGACATTTCATTGAAATGAGGGCTTCATCTGGAGGGAACAGAGGGAGACTGTTAATTATAGCAAGAATAAAATATGAAGTTACATACCTATTTGCTAGGTAGGACGAGTCATTGAGAAGCCGGTAAAGGGAAACAGAATCTAACCCAAGAAGCTCAAACAGGAGATTCGATACAGATAGTAGCCAAGAAATTAGGAAAATTTAGAATCAAAGTCCACTGGATTTAGTGATTCAGAGGTTACTGATGACTTTATAAAAATGTTTTAGTAATATCAGAATGAAAGGTGTTTCAGATGGTGAGAATGTAACAATATTTATCAAAATAAATGCACAATACTGTTCCTCTTCTGTGAATGTGTATGTTATACATACTAACTCATGGTTTATAAGTATACAGATAAACTCATATATAGGGAGTAAATGTAAACAGTATTTTCGTGAACTTGATTTTTAAGAAATACCAAAAAAGTGACAGGAGGAGGTGGTCTTGTGGGGCTAGTAGAGCCATTAGATCTGGCAAGGATTGTTGATAATGTTTGAACATCATCTTCCAAAGAGTAGTAAGGACACGATCTAGACTTTGAAGGGGCTAAGTACATGAGCACAAATAGGACAACAGCAGTTCCCGGAAATTCTGAAACACTGTCTCTCCTCCACCCAACTCCACCACCCCCATTATCTGATTCACTTTTGCTTTTCCTTCAGTCATCAGCCGAAGTGTTCCTACCTCAGGTAGACCTTCCTGCCCAACTTTCTCAAACTAACTTTGGTTCCCCACATTATGCTAGCACACCATTCTTTTGCTCTGTAGAATCTACCATAATCTGTAATGCATTGCTTATATATTTGTTAAATGTCTGCCTTCCTCACTAGGCTGTCAGTTGCACGAGGAGGATAAGCACCAAGAGAATTTGTTCTCCACTCTACATTCCAGCCTCATCACAGTGTTCATACAGAGAAGGGTTTTTTCTCCCAATATGTATTAGATGAGAGAGGTAGAGGAATAAGGTGGAGCATTTCCAGAGTAAATGTCTTAGAGACATAACAGAGGATACCAAAGCCCAACAATATATGTTGCCCGGTATGTGGATTGCAATAGTGGAGCACAGATAAAGATTTCGGGAAATTGAGGTTATACTTGTTGAGAACAATTAGCTCAAATTAGGATGAAGAGGTAAGAGCAATGTTTTAAAGTAGCTATTAAAATGGGAGAAGTTGAAGTAAAGCATAGAGGATAGACTTCAAAAATGAGGCTAGTAAAAAAAAATTATTTTAGAAAACAGTAGAAAGTATATGGTCTTTTCTTCCATGTCAGGTGAGTTAAAAGTTCCTCAAGTGTTGTGAGCCAAGGGTAGTGGAAGGGAACTATGTTTAAATTAAGTTGAAAGGGTCTCAGGTTTGCTTATATAAATAAGGGGAGGAAAGTATGAGGTTGATATGTTCATAGTAAAATAGGTATCATGGGACACAATGCAACAGAACTGACGAAGGGGAAGAGAGAGATGACAAAACTAGTTTACAGTGAGCTACAGGTAGACTTCTTCAGTGTAAATTCGCCTATTTCTAGAGAAACAGCACTAAGCAAGCCCAAATGAAGTAAGCATAACAGCAAACAAAAGCTTTGTATAGTATGTAGTCCTGTATCTTAAAATGCAGTTATGTGTAAATATATTATTTAGATGAAATGCTTTTGACCAAAATTACTTTCTTGTAATTTTTAATGCTCCCACACAGTGACAAAGATTCTTCACAATATACAGAGATACCTTGGTTCAATGTATAGAAATTCTTGGTTCTGAAAAATAGAACTTAGTTTGCCTCATATTTCTAGAAATGACTAATCCTGCCTTGGATAGCTTTTATTTAACACTATTTTGAAAAATTATGATCATGAAATAACTGACTTTATATGTACCTCAAATACAACTTAAAATTTTGGTGTGTGTTTTTTTTATCGGTATAGTGAAATTTCTATGCAGCTATGAACAACTTGCCTTGTTAATGTTTTTCAGTTCCGCTTGTGACCAGCATCATTGCATGGGTTTGTAAGGTGACTGGAGTTAGGGCTACTATCTTTGACTATGAAAAAGAGTGGTCTGTTTTTCCTCTGGGCAAAACAAAGTGGGTCCTATGTCAAATGAGGGCCACTGACCTGATTCTCACTGTGCTTTACCACTGAGGGCTTTGGCACTGACCAGCTGGTGTTTTATGTTTTTTCTATATTCGTTCAAAACCAAGAATTAATGTGCTCTGTGATATTCCTGTGATTTGTGATACATTAAAACATCTCTTTCCATAAATGTTTTCCTTCATTCATTTTTTAAAGTTCTGTGGGGTATTTGTGTGTGTGTGTGTGTGTGTGTGTGTGTGTGTGTGTTTAATGGGAGCATCGAAATATTTTGCCAGGTATACTGAGATATGGCTCTCTGGTTACTAAGAATTAATTCATTTCCTGAATGTGAAATGCGTTAGAAAATGCTGCTATCATTGTATAACTAAATATGTTGGGACTTCAGTGGTTACTGTTAATAATCCTGACTCAGAGCACCTAGTAGGTTAGTTCTTGGTAACGTAAGAACAGGCTGATGTGGGAGAATACACTTCTCTGCTGCCGTTTTGCATGTATGAATAGTTATTACCAAGGTGGAAAGAAAAGAGAAACTCTTTTATCTGTGCTTTTTCTCATCACTTGAATTATTTTTAGTCTCTTTGGTGCCCATGAATAATCTTTTCATTAAACAATGACATTTGAGTTGTTGCATTTTATTTTCTTCAGTAAAAATTCTCTGCCCTTATCCCCGACCCCACCGCAAAAAATTTTTAAAAAAATTCTTACCATGTATCTAGGACACTTGTGATTTGTCTTTTGAATGAGTCAAAGCTGAGAGAATTGTGTAAGGGCAAATGTTAGTGTTACGAGTCAGATAATTTGAAGACTGATCATCAGCCCCTCATGATCTAGGATACAGTCAGAGCATGAATTTGATTCAGTATTTCCCCTATCTCCAAAGGTACGATCTGCCTTATCTTCTTGCTCTCTTTTAGTCTTGGTAGAAATTTATTAGCTTTTCTCACCTAAATCAGAGTGTGGAGGAGGAAGAGATTTGAGTCTGAAAAGCATATAAATGCTTCCTCCACACTATCAAAAGTCAGAGGTTAATTTTGCTTTGGATGAGACTGCTGGCACGCTAACCTTGAGTTCTCTTCACAGTGGGTAAACCTCACAAGTGCAACTACTGTGGACGAAGCTACAAGCAGCGCAGTTCACTGGAGGAGCACAAGGAACGCTGCCACAACTATCTCCAGAATGTCAGCATGGAGGCTGCTGGGCAGGTCATGAGTCACCATGGTGGGTAGAAATGGCATTCGCCATTTTCATATCCCCTCACTGCTTCTGTAGTTCTTTATGGGTTAAAGAGGTCCCTCTTCCTTTCAGCATGAAGATGAAATCTTACTCTTTTTTCAAACAATTTTAAATCACATTAACTTTGCATGGGATTATCTTGTAAAGCACTTTAAGCGAGTAGAGCTTTGGGACCCTTGGCAAACAACCTATACTGAGTGTTTAGGATACTCCCAAATTAATTCTGATAACATGTGTTTGAATTAACATAGTAATGGCAGCCAACCTTGAGTACCCCAAAGGAAGAGAGCATTTACTCTTTCTCTTTCATTGGCTGCACCGAATAGTTAGAAACGGTTCTACCTAAGCCTGTAGGGCTCCTCAAAGAGTTGGTAGGTTGTGTATTTTCATTTCTCTTAGGTAAGTGATTGGTGATATAAATGATCTTTCCCTAATCAGGTTTGTGATTTATCTTGGGAACTACTCATTTTATTCTCTACTAGTATAGGGAGCAATCTAGACTAAAACTAGGCATCATTTCCCTCCACAAAAATCAGAACCCAAGCAAAACATCCTCATCTCTGCAATATACAGTAACAGGTAGGAAGGTAGTGTCTAAGTTTTATCAATTAATTATGTTATTGAAAACTTAATGTTAGTAAATCAGCCTCACAAAGAAAAGTTATGAATTTCAATTATTTAGATTTGGAGCATCCATTTTATCCTATTATATTTTTATACTGATTAATTTCATCATTCATATAAGTACACATAAAAATCTTAACCTCTTGTTGCATTTCTTTTATTTTAAAAAGATTTAGCCAATATCAAACAGTACAGTTGGGGAATGTTATAGTCATTTTTAAAATGTAAATATCTATTTAGCAACTTATAGACTGCTCAGGATTGTTTGTGGGGCTTTTTTGGTGTTATTTTATGTGGTACATACTGTGGAATTGTGTTTATTGGACAGCAAGTAATTATTTGTTGTTGAATTGGAAATTTAAAGTATTTATTTTGTTACCCTGAATAGTTGAAGCATTTCTTCTTATTGAGGGTAGTTTATATAATCTAAAGAATTGTATATTTCTATCTGTTGTTAATGAGTCCATATATTTTTATATTATTATTAACAATTTTAAAAACCTGTTTTATGTATTAGTAAATTTGATAGTGCGAACTTGCATCACCCGAGCTTATGAAGGTAGCATGGGATCCAAAGCATGGAATTTAAAATGCTAAATCTCAGAGTCCAGTAAACCTGGCCTGGCTGTATGGCAGGCTTAGTATGAGATTGATTGTTGATTGTGATTAAATTAAATGTGATTGGATATGCAGTAAATACCCAACAAACCATTCTTTTCACTATTAGATTTCATGGCATTAAGTATTAAGAAATATTAAATGTTCCATTCCCTATAAAATTATGTTACTTATTAGCATTAATGGGCATTTAAGGTTTTGTTTGCCTACTGAGCATACTGTTTCTGTTGAAATTATTTTTAGAGGTGGTTTGAGGCAGGATAACTGATGGAGGATTGAGGCCATGCAGAAACTTCAGATGCCTTGTTGTACTACTAGCTTTTCCATATAATGTTCTCTCATTGCAATTTTGACATTTGATTGGATTATTAATTATATTAATTTCTTTTTCATTGAGTTATTTATGAAACTCTGTTGTACACATATCTGAATTAGAAATACAGTCTCTTCTAAAACACATTTGTTGTTATAGGAAGGTAAAGTGTACATAAAGAGTCAGCATTTAACTGTATGTTGGCAAATTAACCAATTATAGAATAAGCCCTGACAAAATTCAAGCAGGTGTATTTGGGGAGGGGAGGAGACATTTAAAGAGCTATAGCATCAACCTCCCTTTCTCACATTGTTTAGCTCTTGACTCAAAAGGCTTTTATAGGTTGCTCTAAAACTGGAACTGAATGAGGAAAGTGGAAAAGACACTCAGGTAATGAGTAGAGCAGGAGGCAAAGCCAAGGACAAGTGTATGGTGAGCGTGGGAGAAGGAGATAGGTTTTGATATCGTTTACAGACCCAAATACTAGTTCTTCCATGTTGGATACAGTTTTAAACATTAAAGTTATATAAATACCATTTCATACTATACCTCTAGGTATGTTGTAATAATAATTTGAGATTATCCTTAATCTCCTTTTCCTTTTGTTAATATTTTTAATGCAGAATGGAGGAGGTGGGGTAGAAACTTACCATAAGAGGAACAATATACAGACAGAATACTTGTAGAGTTCATCATTAACCTTGTCTCATATAAATAGTTTGGCATGTGTCTCTTTTGAAAGAGAGCCACAGTGAAATTCATATTTATCCCCTTCTCTCTCCTACTATCCTGCCTATATTGTCTGCCGTTTTTAATTTTTTCTTTAGTGGTAGGGATGGGCCTTACCATCACTGTGGCTGCCATTAGCTCTCTTAAATTAATTGCTATTCATTTTTTTGCTCATATCTGATGTAGTTATGTCTCCTGGCCTCTCCCTAAAACATGTTCTTCCCCATGTTGGCTCTTCCAGGGAGGTATATGTCTGAAGTCAAAGAGGCATTCTTTCACTTCATTCAGTGAATATTTGCTCAAGACTTGCTATGTGCCAGTTTTTATGAAATATTCTGGGGACATAAAGATACATGGACACAATTTATTTCATACATTTATAGTCTGGTAGGAAATATGTACTTTTGAGAAAGATAAATAAAATAAATGCTCTAATATACATAATATACATATACACACTTCTGTAGGAGCACAAATGTAGACTTGACCTAACTCTGTCTAGAGAAACCAAAGAAATTCTCTTATGTGCAGTGTTTGATTTGTACATGAGGTTGAGAAAAATCACACATATTAGGTCACAGAGAACATACATTTCAGGCAGAGCACTTGCCACAGGCGAACACTTGGACGTATAAAAGAACATTCGCAGGTTCCTGGACACGAACATAGTTGGAGTTAAAGAGGTGGTAGGAAATGAATTGGACATAATTGGTTGCAATGCAAAAATGAAGTCCTTTATGCTAACACAGTGTTTGAATTCCACTGGAGTAATCCGATTTGTGTCTTGTAAAGAAAAATGCCACCAGTATAGAATACAGGAGAGATGCCTGACTGAGGTCTGAGGAGAGACTAGAAGAAAGAATGCCAAGGAATAGAGGAGAAGACCGGAGCACGAAAGGGACCAGGATGAAACACTGAAGACATATGCAGGAGATAGAATAAAACGTTTTTGACTTTGAGGGACAAGGAGAAAATTCACAACTTGTGGTTTTGGAAACGAAGATAATAATAATGAATTGTATGGCAGATTATCTTATTTGAAAATTATCTTTATGCTCATTTTTCAAGTCTCTTTACCTTGAAGAAAAAGCTTTAAATTGCGAAGTATGTAATTAGCTTTTGCCCCCTTGCCAGAAGACAAAAATTAAAGCATGAATCAAAAGATAGCTAGCTTTAAAGTAAGAACATGTATTATTAAGTTTATGCTTTGAATTATTTGAGAAAGGGAAACTCTTTCTTATAAGTTTGGGGACATAATTGAGAACCTGTAAACTTACTAGAGTAAGTTCCTTCAACTTGTTTCCATTGGGTAGCATTATTTCCTCCGTGAAGTCATTCAGTAAAAAAACAAAAACAAAAACAAAAAAACCCCACCTTGAATATTGTATTTGTCTTACATCATAAAAGGTACTAGAGACACAAATAAAATGCAATCGCTTCCCTATGGTTATTTCCAAGTACTGGAAGTAATTGACCAGTAAGCCAACACAATAGTCTGACAAGCTTTACAGGGGCATTTAGGGTAGATGTCTAAACTAGACAAGATGTCCAAGAGGAGTTTCTGGGGAAGGTTGTGTTTGAGTGGAGATTTGAAAGGCAACACAACCAGCTGTGAAAGGAGTTTTTTGTGCAGACAGAATGGCATGTGCAAAGATCTAGAAGCCTAAAAGATCATGATGAGTTAAGGACCAAAAAGTAACTGTATAAGTAGAGCCCACTTTATATGGGCAAAAGAAATTGAAAGGTGATAAGCCAGAGAAATAGTCTGCGAACAGATTATCAAGGACTTAATTGTACTAAGCAAGGACTTTTGTATTTTATCCTAAAACATATTAGTGTGTTTTCACATTTTATTGCTAGAGATATAGGAGATAAATGAGTCAAGAGAGAAACAAGTATAGACCATTGCAACAATCTCCTGATTGGTCAAGTAGGGCGTAGTAGCCTGGAATAAACAGTTAGAAATTGAGAGCAACTATACATGTAGAATCTAAAATACACAGTACACCCATGTGTTTATATTAGGAGGAGGTGATAGAGAGAAGGGAAAGGAGACCGAGGGAAAGGAAGAAATCTAGTATTTGCCATAGTTATTTAGCGTGGATGACCTGGTAGATAGTGGTGCCCTCCAAGAAGATGAAAATTGGAAAAATAGGAGAAAATATGGGATGAGAAATGGAGATTTCAGTTTTTGAACATATTATCTTTTAGGCACCTGTGAGTGACTGCCAAGTGAAACTGTCTAGGAGGAAGTTGAATATATAGATCTCAAATTCTCAAGAGAAGTCTGGGTAGGAAATAACTATTTGGGAGTCATTATCATATAAGTTGTAACCTAAGGTAATACGTTTTCTAAAGTTCTGTGGGTAACTATAGAGTGAGACATTTAGATGGCCAAGAAAACACCAAGAAGGAAAAAGAAAAAAAAAAAGAGAAGAAGAAAAAGAAAGAAAGAAAGAAAGAAAGAAAGAAAGAAAGAAAGAAAGACAGAAAGAACCATGAAGATGAATAGGAGCAGAGAATGGGAAAATGCGAAGTGATTTCACAGAAGCCAAAGCAAGCAGGTATTGGCACCATCAGATATTGTCAAGAAAATAAGATAAACTGATTTTTTAAAAATATTTGGCAACATGGAGAAAGTCTGTAACAATATACAAGACATCCATTATGTCTCCCTGCCCTACATAGCTTCCTCCTTCTTTTGATAACAAAACTTCCACTTTCCTTTAGAGAACGGTCTCCTATTATATATAGCCATGTCAGGACTATAAGCCTGGCTTCCCTACCCTTTCTTGGCCAGGGACTGGACATGTGACTTAATCTAGGTCCCTCAGCCTCTGTCTTTATGGATTTTGAATTTGAGTGGATTGTTTGGTAAACATAGTTATGTTGGGAACACTCTTAGATGCTTCTGTCTTTAAGTTTTACAAAAGTGATGAGATAATGAAATAGTGCAATTATAAACATTTTTATCTTGGTTACAACTTCAAAAATAAGGTCAAGGAAGATATCTGGTTATGAAGTTTGTTCTAACAAGTAAGATTAGCTTATTGGTATTTTCTTAGCCTAGATAAATCTCTCACTATGTGATTGATGCATTATTGAGTTAACTTAAGAACTTGTTTTGTGTTTCAAGCCCAAACATTGCACCCAGACCCATGAAAGAAAAAAAAATAAGATTGGTTATGTAATTGAGAAAATGTAAATCTTTTCCCAATGGCAGACCTTAAAAATATGTCAAACTTGTTTATAAAAAGTCAACACTCTAATTGTCTCGACAAAAAAAATAGTATAGCATACTGGCTAAGGGCCCAGGCTCTAGAGCCAGGCCACATAGGTTTAGCTCACATATTCCCTACAAACTAGACACAAACACCAATGTATCTCTGGGTTTTTGTTTCCCAATTTGCAAAATGGAGATGGGACTGATCTCAAGGGGGTTACCGAAAAGATTAAATAAAGTATTTAATGCAGTCTTAAAACCGTACTTAGCACATAGTATATGTCAGATATTATTATTATTGCTGATATGATAGAAATAGGTTCAATATTTGATATGCGAAGGGCTGATGTAAAATAGAAGTAAGACCAGAGCTCTGACAAAGTCATTGTTTTCAGTTCACATGAGCTTCATTGAACTTGGGACAAATCATCTGAATTGAGGTGGATGTGGTGTGGGACAGCTCGCACACCCAGGTTTCGTTTTGAGTGTTAAATGTGTGCAAATATGAAAATTCAAGGTTAGACTTAGAGCAAAACTGCCAAGTTTTAGACTACTCATTTCAAAACTAATTAATATATTCAATTTGGGGGCAAACCCAGTTAACCAGTTTTGCCGGTTTTTAACAAAATTTACAACAACAGACCTTTTTTGTTTCTTTCCTTCTTTCAATTTAGATCCCGGGTTGTGACATATTTTCATCTTCAGTCCATACATAGCCTGTTTTTTAGCTTGAGAGTTACGTTAAATAATGTAGTAAGCACCTATGAATCGACCACCCAAAACAAAAATTAAGACTTTGACAATAATCTGTATCTAATCACTAGTTCCAACCACATCCATTCTTCACTGCCATTCCATCCTGTGGCCACCCTTGTTTGAATTTTTTAGTCAGCCTTTCTTTGCTTTCCTTTTTAAGTATTTGTTTTTATTTTAGTTGTTGGTGAAAGAGGACATAATGGTTTATGTAACATCTTGGTTTATATATTTTTTCCACTTGGTAACATCATAGATTATATAGTATAGAAAATGACCAGAGTGTTTCCTTCTTCCTGAATCTCATAATCTCCTTTCAAGTTAACATCCAGTATTTGCAGAATCCCTTGCCAATTGTACCCATATCTTATGAGTTGAAGATTAAATTTTTCTGGTCCATCCACTAGAATATACTAGGGTAGCCCAAAAATGTAGATTGGATATAGATTTCTTTAAACATGTCCGAATTAGGAAAACATTTTTCTGTTGCCATTTTTCATTTCTTCAAGATCAGCGACCTGTTTTGGTTATTAAGTAGGTCACCTGAATTGTTCACTGGATTTTCTTAACTTTCATCTCTTGCTTTCTCATTTTACTTTAGTGTCTGCCCTTATAAATGAGAATGTATTGTGACACAGTGGAACTATTCTTTACAAATGAAAGGAGCAGAATAAATTCTTTTACAGTGTATGCTAAACAAGTAAATATATTCTAAGATAGGAAACCTCTAGCTTCCAGATGGCCCTGGCACAGGTACAATTAGAGAAAGCAATGGTAATCAAGAATAAGTTACAGTCTTTCCTGTGAACTTTGGCTTCAATCATCTGTCTCAGAGTTACTGTATCCTTAAACATCCTTTGATGGTATTTCTATGCAAAAACTTTTGTTAAGTCCTTTTACTATACTATGAACGTCAGTATCTAATGTCAATATCTGTGAGCTACTCTATTAGCTCATAGCAACTTAGACAAATGGCATGAAGAGGGAGCAGCTTTGGAGAGTTTATATCAGATTAATTAGAGCAGTTTAGTGAGAAAATATGCCAGTTTGGAAATGGAATGTCTTATCCTGCTGAAGAGCTCTTTTTAAAATAAATTAGAGTCATAAAGCTGCCACAGTTTACTATGTGTAGACATGTTCAGAATTGGAACTCCTTCACGAAGGCTGCTTTGGGCACGTATGTATCTACTGCCAGTAGGTCTAAGAGCTCACTCGTCTCATCAATAGAAAATCTGCTACAGGAAAATCCATGAGTGGAAAAAAAACCTGGTTAAATATTGTGCTGTTATTCTGTGTGTCTGTTTAAGCTTTCCTGCAAAACAAGTTGACTTAATTTGTTTTAAAAAAAATAAACTCCAAAAGCCTTGAGAATAGTGCAGTCTTGAAGTAGTATCGATTTTAATCAATGTTAAAAACACTTTCAGAGGAGTAAGATGAGAAACAAGATGAACATGTTCACCCCAGTAGTGGCCAACAGTTTATGTCATTGATCTGAGAGCAACATGAATAAAAACAAATCCCCTCCCCCCTGTGTGTGTGTGTGTGTGTGTGTGTGTGTGTGTAAAGTTAAAGAGTGTACACTAACACTAAAGGTTATTCTTTCTACTTGCTTTTATCCAAGCTTACTAGCTTATGTTTATCTAACACATATTGAGCCGGCAAATCTAGCTTTGTATCTTTTAAAATGTTGAAGAAATTATCAGATTGCATTTTTTGTATGGTTTTACATAGTACCTCCTATGGAAGATTGTAAGGAACAAGAGCCTATTATGGACAACAATATTTCTCTGGTGCCTTTTGAGAGACCTGCTGTCATAGAGAAGCTCACAGGGAATATGGGAAAACGTAAAAGCTCCACTCCACAAAAGTTTGTGGGTAAGCATTACAAATGATTTTACCTCAAAGGTGGTTTTAATGGGCAGACGTGTGTTCCCATGTATTGGAACTACAGATGGTATATTTCAGTTCAAGAGGTAAATACCAATCTCTTTTGTCCATTATTCATTTCTGCTTTATGCTGTTCCATGCGTATCCCCATCTCTGTCTCTCTCTCCATCTCTGTCTGTCTGTCTCTCTCTCTCTCTCTCTCTCTCTCTCTCACACACACACACACACACACACACACACACACCCTTAGATATATGGGCCTAGGAAGTAAAAGAAAGACTAATAGTAGTTGCTTCTCCAAATTAAGTCATAGCTAAAGTACATTACAATGTAAAAAGTCCACTTATTTACAAAATAAAAATACTTAAGGAGAATGGTGTCATCTATAAGCCAGTTTTGTAATGTTTTCCAATTTGCATTAGTACCAGGTCTTTAAGCTATTTTCTTTACATGATAGTAATGCTTGTACTATTTGATCTAGAATTAAATCTTTCCCCCCAAAATTCTGCATTAGAAAAATAATGAGGCAACCTACATTCAAGTCTTGCATATTTGCATCTGTCTTTCATATATGGATCTTTGTTTTCATCTGGCCCATGATTTTGAAACAAAAAGATTAAATATAATGTATTTAGACTTTTCTTTTTCATTTCCAAGCCCTTAGACAGTCTTTAGAGTACATTCATAGTTCTATAAACTATAAATCATAAAGCATCTCTGAGGATGAAAAAGCATCTAAATTTTTTAAGAATGTATAAAGATAGTGGAGTGCCTGAGTAGCTCCATTGCTGTTAAGCGTCTGACTCTTGATTTTGCCTAAGGTCAGGATCTCACAGTTCATGGGATTGAGCCTTGTGTAGGGCTCTGTACTGACAGCACAGAGCTTGCTTATGATTCTCTTTCTCCCTCTCCCCCTCCGCCCCTCCCCTCCTTGCATTCTCTCTCTCTGTCCCTCTCTCTCACTTTTTCTCTCTCAAAATAAATAAAATTTAAAAAGAATGTATAAAAACAATGATTCTATATAAAGAATTGCCATTAATTATATGTGTAATACATCTATTCTTACAGGATTTATAAGGGTAAAAATTAGAAGAGAAAAATATTCAAACAGATTCTCATATTCTGTTGTCAAGGAGTATTGTGGAACATCCTGATATGGGTTGAGTGATGACTGGGAGAAAATCTCTTTGGTTATTTCAGGGAGGGAAGGTTAATGAAATTCTTTTACTCCAATAATCAATCACTTGGAGAAGATATCTTTTCAATCTGAAATTGAGGAACTAACAAATCACAAAATATCATTTTAAGACAAGCTGGAGAGATTTATTGACAGAGCTCTTTGGGAAAAAAAGACTAGAGGACGCCCCTGAGGGATCACAGTTGATACTAGGTCAATTTAAAGCCCCTGCAAGAATATTGAAAGGCCTGCCTTGGGCCTAAGTAACTTTTCTTTCTGTCTTTCTTCCTTTATACAAATAACTGTTTTTTATGTCTTCTGGATCTATTTAGTTTTGTTCTTTGTAACATTTTCAATGTTTCCTATGACTTAGAGATGCTCAATTTGATTTGATATTATTCCTTAGGAAAAGGGGATGGATTTTTTCCCAATTACATTTTGATTTTAAAATAATAACATTAGATTTTTATTAGGAATTGAATGGTATTTTTTTCTTTATTTGGATTATACTTTCTAGTAATATATAAAAAGTACTGTCACTGTGATGGTTTTTGAAATGAAAATTTCATCATTCCACACTCACTATAAATTCCTTTTTACCATGTCTCTCAGTTAAATAGTATTCTTTGACCTTATCAAGCCCTGCAGACCAATGATCCCTGAACTTTCTGTATATCTTTTTGTGTTCTCTTCTCCTTTTCTTGTCCAACTTAGATTCCATGGTTAATAATTTTTACTACTCTCTTACCAATATTCTTGACTCTCTTACTTTGTTGTCTTTCTATCCCCACTAGGAAACTCCACTCTGTTGAAAGCAGAGAAGCATCAGTCCAATATCTACAGGGCTGCTAGTACTTTTGGAGAAAATCCCACACCCTTACAAAATTGGTGCCTTATAAATCAGTGAATACGTGATCTCAAATATCAGTTGTTCAATCCATATATGTAGCAGTCCTACTTTGATCCCATCCCTCAAAAAGCCATTCCAGTGTTTCTTTATTCTCCACAAACATGGCATCTCACTTTATATCTCAATTTACAGGGAATAAGGTCATTTGAAATTATTTTAATATAATATCACTAATCATATAAGTATCAAGTGCATTTATACGAATACTTTCTTTTTTTCCTCCTTGTTTCAATGAAAGAAGCATCCCTCTTTTTAATTAAGGTTAATTCCTGCTCTTGTACTCCGCAATCCTTCTATCACAGACCCCCAGATACCTTATGTTTTATTATTCCTTTTTCTCACTTATATTTTCAATCTCTCCCCTCTATTGGCATTTTCCTTTTAGTATTTAATGTGATAAACTCTCATCATTAAAAAAAATTTCCCTCAAAACCAAGTCTCCTTCTTGCTACTACCTACTTTCTCCTCTTCAAAACTGGAGTGGTTGAAAGAGTTCTCTATGCTTGCTTTCCATAATTTCTTTCTTTCTACTCATTCCCCATGTGCAGCCTGGTTTTCTTCCCCGTGAAATAATTCCTCATCCCACTGAAATGATTCTCATCGACGTCACCACCAGCTTCCATAGTGTCAAGTGCAGTAGACCCTTTTTAGACTATCTTATATAATTCAGAGAAAGCATTTACCCACTCTTGAATAATTGCTTTTGAAACACTTCTCTGCTTGATATCCCTGACATTGATCTCTTGCATTTCTTCTAGCTTCTCTGATCTTTCTCCATCTTCCTTATGAATCTACCCTTAACAGATATGCAGATAGGGCAAAAGCACTACTGAAGGCCTCCATTCATATGCCTAAATATTTTAATATTTTAAATCAAGCTGAAAAACTATTTTCTAAGTTTATTTGAGGTGAGGGGTAAGGGGTAAGGGAAAGAGAGAAATGGAGAGAGAGAGAATCCCAAGCAGGCTCCGTGCTGACAGCGCAGAGCCTATGCAGGGCTTGAAATCACAAATCATAAGATCATGACCTGAGCTGAAACCAAGAGTCAGATGCTTAACTGACTGAGAGACCCAGATGCCCCTAAGCTGAACAACTATTGTTTTACCCTCCTAACTTGGGAGGCTGAGTTCAGATAAATAAAGAATCCTCAAATCCCTTAGAGTTCCACACCAGACCTTGACAGCATGAGCAGAACCACCGCCTGACATGGTGCCAGCCCTCTCTCAGACCCACTTCTGTTTCTGTCTAGTATCAAAAGAGGCCTCATGCACATGTGTGGGGACACTTCAGCCTTTACATTCAGCTTCTTTTCACATTGCACCCCACACACAGCATATAAAGAGCAGTGCGTAAGCCTCTCCTCAGACCTAAGTGTGTGCAAACCAGCAATATTATTGGTACTCAGGAGGATAGACTTTATGAAGAGGACTATGCAAACCCTTGGTACAAACTCGGTGCCATTTGGGAGAGGAATTCTGGGATCCTGGGTATCCAGGGAAGGTCTAGGGAGTACACTCCAGGTAGGCATATTCCCTTGGCTCTGCACATTCCTCATTCCATGAGGAGCAAGGGACTTTGTCAACATGGGGCCCTGTGCAGGAATCCAACTTGCCGTGGTTGGTAGGCAGGCATAAAAATCTTGGTGTTCTCCCAAGATCTATTTTTGACCTTCTCTTCTTCACACTTTACCTATGCTTGGGTTATATCTTATATTTTCTTGGCTTCAGAAGTTACTTCCTATCAACTGATGACTTATATATCTACATGTCAAGCCCAGGTCTCTCTCCTAAATTTGAGACTGTACTCAAATTTACTGGACCATAACTATTACTCATAGTTTTCCCAACTTGAATTTGTCATCTTTTCTATCTCCCATCCACTGTTTCCCAGGTCAGAAACTTAGGCTACATGCTTAACTTCTTCCTCATTTTTATTATCTAAGTCTAGATAATCACCAAACCCTAGAAACTGTATATTCTAAATTTCTCTCCATTTCATCAAGTTTTCTTCATTTCCACTGCCACTATACTAATTCAGGCCACCATGATCTTTAGAGCAATAACTTCCTAAACCATTTTTATAAATATCTAATCAAGTCACTTCCCTGTTTAACCCTATTAATCTGTATTGCTCTCAGCATGAAATTCAAATTCCTTAGCTGTTGAATAAGCCCTGTTATTATCTTCTCTATCTTTCTTATTTATTTCCACTGCCAGCTATATACTGAAATTTAAGTAATCCCTTGAATAAGTCCTGCCCTCTTGCCTCTGAGCCTTCCTACCAGCTGCTCCACCCCCACATTCCTTTACTTGGCTAATATTTGTCATCACATTCTTATCTCTGATGCCACCTTCTTCAAGAAGTCTTCATTTACTCCCTTAATATAAAATATGTATTCCTTTAATTTGACCTCATATAGCACATAGCACACTGTATTCTATCTGATCCCTAAATCGCTGTCACTGCCTCTAAACTGTAACTTCTTTGAGAATATAGATTAGGTTTGTCTGGCTTAACTTTTTAACTCTTAACATTGCAGTATCTTAAACTGGATGCCATGAAATAAGGTCTCATCATTTTTTTCTTCCATTTTTGTTACTCCAATTATAACCCTGATCTACTTTGAAGACCTCTTTTCAAACCTGAAACAATACTAGCTATCCAAAAGTGCTTTTCCAGAATGCAGTTCTGTAGATAAACTTTTTTATCAACATTACAAATTAGGCATCCATCTGTAACAACATACTAAACATTTATAAGAAGTCCACATATATTTTTAAGAAGCCTTTTTCTATAAGATCTACCTATCAAAGTAACCAGGCAATTAGTAGGAGACCACATTGTTTTAGGTGCAGAATTTTAAAAAGATTACACTGTCCAAAGCTAGCAATATTTAGTGGAGGAAAATTAAAATTACTTCTGCTTTATGCACAAGGCTATTTTATGGTTAATCTTTAGATACTGTGTTGAAGTGAAATATTAATTTGTTAAGGTAAATATTAAAGGGAAAGCTACAAAACTCCTTCAGTCAAGATAAAGTATGGAAAACTAACAATGGATGTACATAGCACAATTGTCCATATGTCTAAATAAGGAAGGGGTGGTATAAAAATGATAAATTCTCCATTTCAAGAAACAAAACAACAAACATATTATCTTCCAAGTTTATAAATAAACTGCTTATTTTAAAAAGTCCTAAATTCCATTCAATTTATCAAACAATACAACTTTTAACAGTATTTTAATGGTGTCATCTTTGAATTCTCTAGGGTGAGAAATGCTGGCTCTATAATTTTTTTTCTAATATAGCAGTTAAGTCAACCAAATTAACCCTATATAACAATGAAGGGACAGCTGTCCTAATCAGATCACTCTCACTTTTGTGATCTTTGTGGCTTGGTCACTGATATCTAAAATATGCAAAACAAGTATAGTGTCTGACTTATTTTCACCTGGTATTTCTTCTTTTGCCTATAGTTGCTGAGCTCTAGACAAGTGGAAATTCTAATTGAGAATGAAAATAAGATAACACACTCAATCATACCTTTCCGGCTAGATGCATTTTCATGATAGCATTAAAACAAGTGCAGATGGCTTGTGAAATTCTTATTACTAATCCTTTTTGCAGGTTGAGAGTGTTTGAGTCTCAGCAGAATTAAAGAGCCCAAATGCTTGATCTAAAGAATAGGATTATCATATTATAGAAAATGGAGACTATTAACTTTGCACATTTATGTTTTAATCCAGTCACTAATTTTGTTGTATTTTATTTTTTTTGTTTTTGTTTTTTACTTTTCTTGCCCTCCCCCTTTCAGGGGAAAAGCTCATGCGATTCAGCTACCCAGACATTCACTTTGATATGAACTTAACATATGAGAAGGAGGCTGAGCTAATGCAGTCTCATATGATGGACCAAGCCATCAACAATGCAATCACCTACCTTGGAGCTGAGACCCTTCACCCACTGATGCAGCACCCGCCAAGCACAATCGCTGAGGTGGCCCCGGTTATAAGCTCAGCTTATTCTCAGGTCTATCATCCAAATAGGATAGAAAGACCCATTAGCAGGGAAACCTCCGATAGTCATGAAAACAACATGGATGGTCCTCTCCCTCTCACCAGACCAAAGAGTCGACCCCAGGAAAGAGAGGCCTCTCCCAGCAATAGCTGCCTGGATTCTACAGACTCAGAATGCAGCCATGATGACCACCAGTCCTACCAAGGAAACCCTGCCTTAAATCCCAAGAGGAAACAAAGCCCAGCTTACATGAAGGAGGATGTCAAGGCTTTGGACGCCACCAAGGCTCCTAAGGGCTCTCTGAAGGACATCTACAAAGTCTTCAATGGAGAAGGAGAACAGATTAGGGCCTTCAAGTGTGAGCACTGCCGAGTCCTTTTCCTAGACCATGTCATGTACACCATTCACATGGGTTGCCATGGCTACCGGGACCCACTGGAATGCAACATCTGTGGCTACAGAAGCCAGGACCGTTACGAGTTTTCATCACACATTGTTCGAGGGGAGCACACATTCCATTAGGCCTTTTCATTCCAAAGGGGACCCCTATGAAGTAACAAACTGCACATGAAGAAATACTGCACTTACAATCCCACCTTCCCGCAGATGTCGACATACTTTTTTGTTTAATATTATTACTGTCCTTAATTCTTATTTTGTGGATGCAGTGTCATTTACTCTGCCTAATTACAATAAGGAAGAAACAGAAGAGAGAAGGGACAGAGGATATTGTTCTTGATAACTTGGTTTGTTTATTTTGTGGGAATTTAAGAGCAGTTCATTTCTGCCATGCATAAATATAAGGTATATCATGCTTTGGAACAAAATCACTTGATTCATATAGATTCACCTAAGATATTCTAATTTGCCACTAATGTTCAGGATTATGATTGAAGGCAGGAAAGTTTGTGGAGTTTTCTGGGTGTAGAACTTCCACAGTTTAAAGTGGTATAAGTAATTTTACTCTTCAAAGAAAAATTTGTTTCAAAATGCAGACTGGTTTTTTTTTTTTCCCTCTAGAAATCATGGAACACAAACACATTGTTATTTTCAGTAATAATCCTTGGATGAGTTGTTGTGGGTTCTATGTTTACTTCCCCAATGGAATTTATAATACGGTATGTTATACACTGTACCATATAGCAAAACTTTTAAACTACAGGTGGTTGAGGACATCTACAATAGATCTGAGGTCCTATGATCTTATTTTTCTAAACTTCAGCACTGTTTTCCATAATTTTGAGGACTGGCATTTTATAGACACCCTGGCAGCCTTACTTTTAACACCTTTAATGAATAGTATTTTTATCTAGTTATAAAAATAACATATGGTCTAAGAGTAGCTATGAGGCAGTCAGTAGTTCCCAGAAAGGACCTCTGCTTTTCATAAATTTGTTTGGGAAGTCTTCTTTTAAAGTTGTAATGTGATGGCAGCATAGTGTGCATAATTGTTTCTAAAAGTATGCTTACTATTGTCACTTTATCAGCATTTAATCAGTGTTAACCAGTCAGCAGAAAAATATAATTAGGCTAGCAGTAGGGGTTAAAAAAAACCTACTCAGAAATCCCTTTTCTGGTATTTCTCTTTTCCCACTGATTTTTTCAAGCTGTGACCACCCAGTGTTCTATCCATAGTTCATCATCTTTTACTACTTGAGTAGAAGATCATGAAACTCTTGCTATAGGTTTTTTTGCTCTCAAAATCTCAGAGCAATTACTAATTTGACCTGAATATGGTAACTTGAACCCCATAAGGTTATGGAAGTAGGGCTATTTATTCTAGTATTTTTTGAACAATAATAATAATATTTACCACTTCTGGTGCAAGGAAAAGGGAACTTCTTTGTAACCTGTACATTAGACTACAGATAAACAAACAACAAAGCCTATTTTTTACACTTTTTGGGGTCTAGAATGTAACCTAACATCCAAGCAAAAGTCACCACGTCCTGCACAGTTTTCTGTCTTGAAAACATTCAGCTATTTCTAAGCCTTTGTCAGAAATGAATCTTAATCCCTTAGTAAAAACAAACAAATGAAAACTCTCTTCTTTTAATCCATCCATATGTTACCATTTTTCATGTGCAAATTTTTATTTCACTTTTAAAAAGGTGCTCTGTTATTTTCTGTGCAGTCCAACAGCATTAGAGGGTAGGAACAAAATGAGATCAATTTAACTCATCTGGCGGTGGGCGGGGGGGGGGGGGGGGGGAGACATACCTGGATACAGAAATTGCTACTTGTGTTGAGGGAGGACAGGCCTGCCCATGGCTGGATTAAATGGTAGCCATTTATGAATACTGATTCTGTTAAGCAGTAACTTGATAACTGCTCTAAAAAAAAAAAATCTTTAAATAGGAGGCTGAAACCATGTTTTTAATGCAGAATGCTGTGACAACTAGCAAGATCAGAGACCTAAGGACAAAGAAGCACATCTGGCCCCAACACTGCTCTTGACTCCTCTTCTCATGTATCATTTGCTTATTTAAACAACTTCTAAGCACTAACAAAGCTAGAGCTAGGCAAAAAGGATTTTAACTCAGCTCTCTTTTACTAGTTCCTCTTATCATTATTTTTGGAGAAATGTTCAGACTATTTCTTTAAATCTAAGAGGGGGCACCAAAACAGAGACATGAAATATTTTAAATAGAATGTTGTCTCCTCCCCTCCCCCGCATGCTTTGGTACATTGTGAACATACAATTTATTCAAAGGTAAAGCATGTTTTTGAGACTCCCTTACCATTCCCTATACTAACCACTTATAAAATTGGTATTTCATATTTTTTTCCCTTTTGGAGGAAAGAAAATAATTTAAGGTTACTGATTTTGTGTTTTACTGCAATTTAAGGAAACGTGGATGGCCGTGTGTTCATAACCTTGGCTGTGTGTGGATTTCTGCTGGCATCATCTATGAATTTTCTTCCTGTTCACTGTTTTTTTCAGTGTATGAACAGTCATGTGTCTACCTACCCTGGGATGAAGCTGAATTTTAGGGAGACCTAAAGAGTTGTGTAGTACCACCATGAAGACAGTACCAATGCACCCTCCTTTTCTGATTTCACATATTTGAGAATCTAATTTATTGAAGGGACAATATTTGTGAGAGTGTGTTTGCTACAAGGATATACATGTACCTTCTTAGCTTCATGATATGAGGAACAGAAAGAGATACAGATGGCTCAGGGTGTGGCAGGGACAAATGAGGACGAAGTCAATTCAAATGTGCAGGTTAGAATTTTTGTGGGCATGGTGCTTTCTGGGAAACTCTGAATGGCTATATTTGCGTGCTTCCTTCTTCACAAAAGGAAACGTGCAAGTCGGTAGGGCCTAATAATAAACATGAGGGTCAGACACCAAATAAATCAGATTTTACATACCAGTTGTTTGCCCCGCTTATTTAGGTGAGATGTCACATTACCAAGCACCGGACGGGCATGAAAATGGGTTAGCCTCTCTTTTCTAGTTTGGCAAAAATTCAGAAATTTATCACATTGCTTTGCCCTAATTTTGCCCAGAAATTTATCTCCAGCTTCTGTTAGAGATGTGTGCTGCCTCTCTCTAATAGTGGTCAATCACTCGTAAAAAGCCATCCTAATCAGGCTTTTTAGAACAGTGAAAATGACCAATAAGCAGATTGGAAGAGATTTCAAGTCGTTAAAAACATTCCGTTGAGAATTTTCCGGAGGGACAAAACGGGAGAGTGAGAGACCAGGATTTCGATTTGGCTACAAAGTAGGAATGGCTTTCCTCCATGCATACAAGCAGTGGTAGGCGTGCATCAGTGTGTGTGTGTTTGCACGCACATATACAGTCCTTTAAGGAAAAGTCATGAAAAGAAGCAGAGTGACCACATGTGTTGCGAGAGCACTTAAAGAGTTAAAATTACAGTTAACTCCTGAGAAATTTAGTAAATTTACTTTACCAGAGTGTATTAAGAAATATTTTAAGGAAGTTATTAGTATGTCTTTAGGACTAGTTCAACCATTAAACTAAAACCTTGGGCCTTTACAATCTACTTGCAGAAGCAATAAAAGCAACAAAAAGATTTTTAAGCTGATTTGGTGTAACTTACAAAGTGAAAGAAACAAATAACTTTTGAATTGAAAGATACAGAAAAGAAAAATGATTAACTTTTACTTACTGGCAAATGGAGAAAGACAAGACTATTTTACTGAGCTTGATGTTGCTTTTATTTATAGTTATCATGTCTCAGCTCCACACCTCACAAAACTATGAAGTCTTTATGATACATTATAAAGGCTTGACATCAGTGAAGGCATTTAGAGGAAAATCTCTTTTACTTATTTTCCAAATGTTATTTCATCCTATCTCCAAAATGATTCTGTAAAGTAGAAAAAGAACAGAAAAAACTGCAAAATTACAAACAAAAAATTGTATGTCCCTAGTTTCAAGAAAGAACTTAGGTTATAAGAGGTACTGGCTACATTTTTTTTTAACCTTGAAATGCTCATTTTACAAAAAGGGATACGTTACATTTGTGGTCATCTTTAGTTATATTTTACATATTATATTTAGTAAGTACTATCTGTATGATATTATCCAATAAAGATTCCCCAAATACAAAAAGAAAGAAGGTGAAATTGAAATTTGTATATATGAGAGTTATCTTAGAAATGTTTTTAAACCTCCAGTTTCTGCAAAATAATTAAAATATACAGTAACTGGTATCTTAAGATTCTGAATTTAATGTATTAAATACAGAACATTTCTTTATATTGGTGCCTTTTTAAAATTCATTGAGAGAGTGTTGGTTAGCTGTCATAGCTCTACAGACATTTTTATTATGTATTTTTAAAAACCACTTAAATTTGCGTACTATACAATACATCTTCATGTTCTCAGAGCAAAACTGTTAGAGGAATTTCCAATACAGAGAACTTCAGCTCATCTGTTTAAAGTAAAAGGAAACTTTGCTACCAGATTTTAATCTTATTAGTTTGATAGTATTTCTGAATACCATTACAAGATCGTGTAGGTAAAATGTGGCATAGAGGAAAATTTCAGCTGTGAATTGCATTATGATATGTGGTTTTGTTTTGTTTTTAAGGAAGAATAAGTTCTAGTATCACACCAGGCTTAATCGGTGGAATTTCTGGTCACTAAAATACAGTATTGTTTTGAAATTTCATTTATAGACTAGTGTTGTCCTAGTCTGAGAACCTCTGTCTTCTAATCTAGTAATATTTTATGGAATATGTAAAGAAGCAGGTAATTAGTTCTCCTTGAACAAAACAAAACTGGATAGTCATATCACATTGCTGTTCTCCAAAGCATCTCAGATGGTCTCCTGCCATGACTGTGTATTACTTGCAACTGATGTGTTAGGATATGACAGCTTTTAAAAAAAAAAAAAGAAAAAAAATGAGCTGCTTGTTATACAAAGCAAATGTCATATGACCAAGAAGCTGTGATATGCTAGTGTTTCTTTTTATCATAGTGTATTGCTAGGCCAAATAATGACACCTTGAATATTTTTACATTTACTGCAGAAACCTAAAACTTTGGGATTTCCATAAGGTTTTTATGTAACATTATATTTCTAGCTTTTTAGTTTTCTCTTGCTGTACTGTAAGTTTGTGGATATTTTTCACATGCACTCTTAGAATAAGTTCCTAATTCTGTTTATGGGATTTTTCTCCCATAACATTGCATTTGTATATTTTCTGTATAAATTTGTTGTGAATTAACCTTTACCCCATACAGAGAGTGGTACGTGAATGACTAGTTTTCTAAAATGTCCTTTTTATTGTGAATAAGATATAAAACTGAGAGGCCCTCTGCCACATCAAATACAACGTGTAGCTACATAAAGGTACAGATATGCCAGTTTGCAGTTAACTGGGCCCTTCCAATTACCTCAAGTGACACACAGTAAGAAAAGCTTCTCAGACGGGTGGAGGTCACTGAATCCCTTACTATGCACTCGCCAGGATTCTACTTAATTTACTGGAAATGGATTTTTTGAAAAATGAATACACTGTAACAAGGGAAGGACTCTGGGTTTTGGTTTTGGTTGTATTATTTTGTGTCTTTTTTTAAGCAGTTCAGTTTCTGAAACTGTGATAAAACATTTTGACTGTCAAGCACTCTCAGACTTTGAACATAAAATCACTTCCCTTTCTGTGTAACTAAGTTCTTTGTTACCTCTTAAATTTTGTCTCCTCCCCCAACCACCCTTTTCTCTCCGGTCCACATCCTTTCTATCACTGCCTCGCTTTCCCCAATTAGTTTGAAGATTAGGTCAACTCTTACTTCCGATTCATCGGTCTCTTAAGTCTTAACTTTTTGTGTGTGACTTTTTGTTCGCTGTATAATTTGCTGACATATTTTTATACTCGAGTGTAGTTTTATATTAAAAAGAGAAGTGGTTGGATTAAAAATAGTAAGGTATATAACCATTGTGTTACTTTCACTTTCAAATATTGGGTACCTAAAATAGGATGCCAGAGATCATGTCATCATAATATGGTATGTTTGCCTTCCTTTTCTGTTGGGTTTTGTGTTCTGATTTGGTTTTCCTCCTAAAATGTATGAGAGATTAAATAATTTTTTGCAAGAGTTTAGAAAGTCTAAAGCAAAAAGTCTTAATAGTCTCCCAGTCGGGAGAAGATGCTTTAACATTACTATAATAATATTCCAGGTTTGGAGGGGGCTCTCCAGGCTTCATATTTGCTCTTAATAGTTGGGTCTTTTAGACCATGTGTTATTTGCAATCTCAGAATGACTGCTTCTGCCATTTTGTTTAAAATATATTTTTTTCTTTTCTTTCTGTACAAGTGCAATACTTTCCTTGAAGTCTTAAAAACTGTGGTTATTTTTTTAACCGACCTATTTTTTCTTTAGTTAATGGCAAAAAGAAATCCTTGAAAATCATGGCATGTTAGTTAAAGGACACAACAAGCAAAGAAAAACACTCCATAATCAAAAGATTAGATCCTGGTCTCTTTACTTAGGCTAAATTTCCATTAAAATTAGTCATCTTTTCCTGAGAAATGTGTCCTAAAGCTGAAAAAGTTGCAATTCTTAAAGACTGAATTTTCTTCTTAGACCCTTGCGCACTGTTTTAAATTAAGAACCTAATATTTTTTATTTCATTTTCCTTCTTTTGGAAATGAACTTTAAAATAAAAGCAAAGCACTTAGCTCAATTTTAAACACCTATCACCTATTGAAGACAATTTTTAAGAAATATTTGGAGCAGTTTTCATACAAATTTAAGTCAGAAGTATTTTTCGTATCATACATATTTATATGTGGAATACTAGTCTTCTTTTTTTATACCCGTGTCCCTGTAGTAAAACTGTTGCAATGTAAATACATGTTTTGTTAAGAGATAACATTTCTTTGGCATTTCTTTCAAAGACAGTTACTGCATTTGTACAGTATGTGTCTTGGCCATTTTAGATTTCTTTCTTTAACAATACCAAAGGTAATTAGACTACTTTAAAAACTAATTGCTTGACAGTTTCTAGGATATTTTGAGTTTTAGAAGCAAAAGAAAAAGAAATAGGTCAAACCAGTAAACCTCATTTTTTTTCAAATTTGGAAAAATAAAAACTGTTTTGAAAAGAAATATATAAAAATATATATGTAAAATTAAAATTCCAGACCTTGTATGTCAGGTTTGCTCAGTGTAATGTAGGTTTTTTAAGGCTCAAATACAATACCTCAGAAGATGAGGTTTACTATGGAATACGGAAACCGTCTCTGCGGCTGTGAGACAAGTCACTCTGCTATCTACCCATTTGGAGACCTCTGCTGAACAGTTTTATCACTGCAGACTAAAATGTGGGACTTGTATTTTGTTTCTAATGCACACACATACATGTTCTGTGCATGTATGTGGGTCCTGTGTATACGTGTATGAGTGTTGTATATGCATGTGTGAGTGTGTGTCTGTATGCGTGCACAACTAAAGAAGCTGCAGAAACTTTGTAATACTTTGTGAAAAGGATTATATTATAAAGGTTTGTACTGTTCGAGTGCACAGCTACTGGAATAAATTTAGGGAATCTCAGGAACAAGCATATAATTTGTCCAAGATTTATTTCTTCTCAGAAGTGTAAGTGCAGTTTTTAATTCTGTATATTATTTAATATTTTACCAATAAAATAAACTTCTGACATAAAATGTTTGCTATAAAAACTTTCTGGTGAAAACTCTGTACGCAAACACATCTCCCAAATGCAGAAAATTAAAGTGTTGGATACTATCAGGCTTATTTAAATTATTGCCATTGCGTCTACATGTCACACTGCCTGACAATTTGAGATCAGAAATTTCCATCTTTATTAGGTTGTCCCCTAGAGCAGAGAACAAAGTATTTCATAATTTGTTAAGGATGGCGTCTTGACTCCACAGTTTTCATATAGATCTTATTTTACCCTTAAACCTAAGAGGTATGTATGTCAGCTCCTCTCTGTTTATAGAAGAACCTGAGGGCAGAAAGGTGTGACTTGCTCCAAGGTACACAGTCACTTATGCAAGCAATCCAACGAATGATCAATAACCATATTGGAAACCAGCATTTCTTGGGAGTCAGACCAAGATTAAATAAGGATTAAGTCATAGACATTGTTCAATCACATTGGCAAAAATAGTTCTGTTCTGCTTTATATTACACTCTCACTACATCAATTGTAAGCTTCTCAGATTTTACAAATGCATCTTCTGTTCTACCATGAAAGTTTGTTCTGTTACCGATGTCTTCGTGACCAGAAATGTAAAAGGGCACATGTGACTGCAAACTCATTTTATTTACATTTAGCTATTAGCTAGTCCCTCATGCCAATTTCAAGCCTACCATAACATTTGAGATAGTTATTAGAATTTTTCTTCACCAATAACTATTTATAGATTTTTGTGGATATTTATCACATTTCCCAGTAATCTTACTTAGAATGAAAAGTACTTTACATTCAAATGAAAATTTTCTTTCTTGATGGTCTTTTGGTTCAAAATACCTAATTACTGTAACCCTTGGGTAAATCCCTAGCAGTGCTATTGCAGGGTCATAAGGGAGTTCTATGGATAGTTTTTTGAGGAATCTCCACACTGTTTTCCAGAGCGGCTGCAACAGGAGAACAGGAGAAACCTAATGGGGGACCATGGGGAGGGGAAGAGGGAAAGAGAGTTGGGGAGAGAGAGGGACACAAAACTTGAGAGACTACTGAATACTGAAAACGAACTGAGGGTTGAAAGGGGACGGGGGGGAGAAGAGGTGGTGGTGATGGAGGAGGAGGGCACTTGTGGGGAAGAGCACTGTGTGTTGTATGGAAACCAATTTGACAATAAACTATTTAAAAAAAATTAAATAAATTTCTAGTAAATATTGTCTAAAAAATACCTAATTAATAGGGGTGAAGACAAAGTAGCAAGACAAAAAAAAATGATGAACCTAACAAATAATTAGTCTAGTATTACATTTATGAAGAATTTCTTGAAGATCAACAAGAAATCTTTTATCAAATTCACCTGGATTATAATATTGACAACAGAAAAATAAAGACTTTTAAAAGATGCCATTTGTTTTTTATTTTTCTGTTGCAGTAGAGTTTGAGAAATGATAGGTAATTGAAATCTTGATATGACTAAGATATTATCAACATGCTCAAGACAAAGGGCTGTCTTTAGGATGTCAGCCACCTGGTAAAGGAAGTTCATTTAGCATTTTAGCAACTGTACCTCTTGCTCTTAGGAGGTCTAAGATTCATTCATTAATCTTCCAGTAACATCTCATGATTTATTAATAGCCCCACTAAAAGTTCCCATTATGATTTTAAGTTACTAGAAGTACCAGTGAGGATAACAGGTGAAATTTAATTGTGCTTCTTTTCTTCCATTTGTCACAAAACTTGCTTCCCTAATCTAGCCTAACAGGCAGATGGGATAAATTGACAAAGAAGATAAAGTATACATAATCCCATAAAAAATGGGTAAATTTCAGGGGGAGAGGGGAGATCCCAGAAAACAAAAACATACTCAGTCTGAGAAAATGAAAAGTTAACTTTTTTTTTTAATCCCTACTGCTGTTTTATAATCCTAGAATGTCTTAGGTCAGACCAACTGCTTCTAACTTGAAATTGTCAGGTATAGGCAAAGTCCCTCAAAATAGTAAAAGCAGATATTGCTGTTAAGTTGTTTGTTCTAGAAACCCTTAAAAGACCTATATGAACCTGATCATCTGACCAATTGGAACATATGCAAAGAAGCAAGATTTTTGAGTGCTTCAGGAAGAACCAAAGGTATACAAGAAGTACAGATAGGGTGTTGATTGGATTCTACTGGACCCTCAGTAAGGACAGAAAAGACAGGAATCACTTGTCATTTTATCTCAATTGATGAAGAGTGGGATCAGTCACTGTCTCCATTGGGAGTGCTTCATGAGATCCCTTGAGGAAGAAGGAGAATATAGCTAAGAGGGCATGGGAATGTGGTCCCTGTTACAGCCATGCCCTGGGCCCACCACATATTGGTTCAGGTTTGGTGGGTATAAAAGCTTAAAAGACTGGCCAACACATCTTTTATAAATGATGGAGCTTCCAACTCTAAAATCTCCTAGTCAAAGGTATGGATGGGGACCTAGGGCATTTGACTTTTAGAGATGTACATCTTGGCAATGGATTCTCATACAGCAGAAGTAAGTGTCCTTTTTTCCCATATTTGTTTTACCTTATTTTCCTGGGGTTTTTTTTCCCATGTCTTGTAACTCATCTACATTTCTTTCTAGCTCCTTTCTCACACTTGTCCTCATCTGGGTCCACATCAACTTTTTTGTTATTCCCCTCTTCTCTACATTTGCTATGTGTTCTTCATCTGTCACAATTCTGACTAATCTGAAATACAGCTCTTTCAATACAAGTAATTTAAAGCAACCAGAATATATAGGAGTTTAAACTATGACCTTTTCCACAAGTCTTTGCAATTTAGCACAATTGTTACTGGCTTTATCTAATTCATTCTCATGGAAAGTGTAGGGTATCTGATACTTCATGTTATTGATAGGAAACAAGATCAGGTCGGTTGTGATTTTGTTCATAAACACCCCAAGCAAGTGAAAACACTAAAACTAGACTTTAATTTTGGATATACTTAGCCCATTATTTTATTTTCTAAGGAAATGGGAAGCCCCATTCACAAAGGGCTACAGCAAGTCTAGAGTGGGAGTGTTTGTAGCCCCCCTTCAAAATTTATATGTTGAAATAGTAATGGCAAATTGATGATAATAGGTTAGGTCTTTGGCAGGTGAATAGGTTATAAGGGTGGAGCCCCAGGAATGAAATTAATGTTCCTTTAAGAGAGACCCACAGACTCCCTAGTTCCTTCCACCATGTGGGGATACAGTGAGAAGCCACCAGCCATGATCTGAGTGGAAAGTCTTCACCAGAATATACCCTTGCTGGCACTTTAATCTTGGACTTCCAGCCGCCCGACTTGTAAGAAATACATTTCTTATTTTTAAGCTACTCCATCTGTAGTATTTTGTTACAGCAGCCCAAGGGACTAAGACAGCAAATATTACAAAGTAGTGGACAAGAAAAAATATTATTTTAGCAGACATACCTTATAAGTAATGTTTTGTGTATTCTAAACAGAATGATGCCAAATGAACTCAAAGAATCAGGAAGGCTGAGAAATATAGCATTAAGTAGAAAAACAACAATAACCTAGAATTAAATTTTTTCTGTAGAAATTTTAAAAATGGATAAATTAGGGGTGCCTGGATGGCTCAGTGGGTTGAGCATCCAACTTCAGCTCAGGTCATGAGTTCAAACCCTGCAATGGGCTCCGTGCTGACAGCTCAGAGTCTAGAGCTGCTCAGGAATCTATGACTCCCTCTCTCTCTGCCCCTCCCCCTCTCACACTCTGTCTCTCAAAAAATAAATAAAGGTTAGAAGAATAGTTTTGTTAATGGATAAATTATCCTAAGTTGGTCTTCTAAAGGCTCTTTCACTTAAGAGTGGGTTTTTAATTATTTACCAAACTTCCTTCGTAACTGATGGAATTCTTTGCCCAGTTCTAAAACACTCTATTTATATACCCATAGAAAATATGCATTTTATTTCCTTATTGCAAAATGTAATGTCCAGTATTTATACTTTGTTTTCTAATGTATTCCTATGTAAAAACCTTGAGTAAGTCATCAAGAGTAATATGAAGTTATCAACGCTAGAAGCTCTGGCCATGATATGCAAGTGTTTGCAATGATTAGTTATCATTCTGTTATATCCTCCAAAGTCAAGGAGCTGCCTGGATATTACGCTTATTCTGCATAGGTGCTAAAATCTATCTGCCAACTCACCTTTTTACTGTTACTTCTGCAGCATCAGAGCACTTTCAAGATTCCCTCCCAGTCTCAACTCTATCCACTGTGAAGTGAGTGATAAATTTATAATAAAATCCTACCTCGTGTTATCTGCCCTCAGGAATCAGACGTGTACAACCATTTGGAATTTCTTGGCTTTGACCTGACAAGTTTCCCCAGTCTTCAGGGATGGTTGCTGTACCATTGTGTTCTCCTTGTTTTACTTCTACAATATAAGTAAGTAACCTGATATTTTGGCCTTCAAACAGTCTATTCCCTGTCCCTTCAGCCCACCCCACCTCCGTTCACTGTTTTATTTATTTCCATCAGACTATAACATGCATATATATTTCTATCATTTGATAACACTCAAGGGAAAAATTAAAACTGGGACAGCAAATGACTCATGTTTTTCCAAACTCTTAGCCAAACTACTTTGTAGTCATCCTAACAAATGGTACTTTGGTGATCTCATAACACTGATATATTGTCAAACCTAAAAGTGTAAGTCCAGAGTCTTTTGGTTTCTTATTTAATGTTTTGACAAATCTGATCATAGCTAAGAATGTGATTATTTGATAACAATGAATATGAGAAAAACTGCTTCAGGCATGGGTAAAGAGGGAATAGCACTTCATTTGCAGAATCTCAAGTAACTTTGTTGGGTCTTTGAGATATGAAGTGAGTTGTTGCCTAATTTTTGTGAAATAAAGATGAGCGCTGTGAATATATGTAGAAAATCTAAATGGAGTTACTATTTTAGGTTATAACATTGATGGCATTTACCATGAAATAGGTGTTCAGAGCATCATCCTTCTCCATTGATTAAAACCAACCAAGTTTCTCAATATTGGAAATAAAATGTTTTATTAATTGGTCTTTAAGGGAAAAAGAGGTGGCAGTCTAGAAAAGTACTGATGAAAGTTCATATAACGATAGAAGTAGAGAATAGGAATCAATGTGATTGAAATGAAATCTTCACAGATATCAGAAATGACTATCTCATCCCTAAAATGGCATAGAATTGTACACTCACTTCTTTTTAAGAATTATTTCAGGTTTGGAATCGGTTTAGTATGCAAAATTAAGCTGTTAACAACTGAAAGTAGACTCTTATGTTTTCTTTAAATTTCATGGTAACCATAGAGTGAACACCTATAGTAGATACACAAAAGAAAAAAGAATGGAAGTTCACCACTACAGAAATCATCAAATGGCAAAGGTAAAGGGCAAATGAATAAGAAAAGGCAAATAATTCTAAAACAGTCAAAAACAATGAAAATAATGTTTCCTGAATTTGATGTGTGTGGGATAATACTTTTGAATAAAAATTATGGTAATTTACTGTAAAAAAAAAAGATGAGTGTTATGGTGTTATATCTCTTCTTTGTTTTTAATAGAAATTCTTAAAGTGGACACATATGTCTTTATAATATGCTGAAAAACATTATCTGCCTTAGTTATAAAAAAAGTGGCCTTGAAAAAATTAATTATCTTCAGAGACCATTTTCAATGTGGTATCTCTCGGCTTTAATCAAATATTCATTTGTGCTAATATTTTTGAATTCCTCTTAGAGTAATTTATCTTACTTCATAGTTTCTAACCTATAGAAAATTTAACACTGAAGAGTTTGGGTTAATCATGACAGTTAGCTACTACAGTTAGTACAGTTACTACAGTTAGTTACTAAAGAGCTTGGGTTAGTTATGTTATACTCCTGTATCTGACTCAGAAAACATGGCAAAATTATCCCCAATTAAAGAAACAAGCCTCCAGAAATGACCGAGATAATTAAGAATATGTATTTTCTGTTGTGATCATGTGGCTCATATTAATATCAGCGGGTCTTGCCAACTACATGTCTAATGTGTGTATAACTCATCTACGACTATTAGTCACCACATAGAGGTTTATAAGTAGCTTTGGGCAATTGCTCGTGTCCCATGGTAACCCAGCCAAGCATCACCTATCAGTAATGGGGATCTATCAGCCTGCTATTGGACAATTGTCACCTATAATAATATACCAGGGCAGTGTTGTACATACAACCAGTATAATTTATTCACTCGTTACGTTTCAAATATGTAGATAATCTGGTTTCTGTTTCTCTGCTGTTTGTTCTTTAGTTCTCTGGAGGCTGAATTATAAATAACCCTCGTATTTCTCAGAAGCAAAGACTTTCCCGCTTTTCTTATTTTTAAGTAAGACTTATTTTCACTTTTTTGAGTGCGTAAATTATAAATGTAATAGTCTAAGAAAAGAAAAAAGCTTTAGCTTCTTAATTTGTTTTGGTCTATGAGATCTGAATTTATCCCATTTGTGCAGCTATTATGGAAGAACTCCATAATAACACTAATTTGGAGAAAGGACAGCTAGAGTTTTGACCATCGGCAGTAAAAGTGAATGACTTATCCCATCCCATCTATCACTATGCACAAAAGCAGGCCTGACTTATATGGAGTAACAGTTAATTCATGACACAACAAGGTCTTCTGATATTTTACTGTAAGTAAAAGAAGCTTATATTTTTATTTAAGTATGAAAAATATGCTTGATTATTTTATTGAGTAATATTATTTAGAAAATAAAGAATGTACACATTTTTAAACTTATATTTAACCCTGATTCTGTCAATGTGAAAGAAACAAATTGTTATCATTTGAAGATCAAAAGTTTTTAGTTGTTTTTGTTTTTGAGGACCCTTAGGAATTAGTACTAAAAGAACAAGCTTGGAGCAACATGGTCACATTTTCATTCTAGGATTCTGGCCCAGTGAACACTGTTTATTCTGGAATTCTTGGCAAGGTGATTTTGTGTCCTTGGAGTTTAGGGAAATGTCTACAGAATTCGCCTATAGGATGAGACTTTAAGAGGAAAGAATATGCAGATGATTTCGTTTTCAGCATTAGAGCCTACTTGAAAAGTTTGAGACCATAAGCTCTCTCACTTTCCTTTCTGTGCTATCACTTTGTTTCTGTGTGATTGCTTCCTGTTACGGTATTTACTGGTAAAATCATCTAAAGTTTAAGGGATTAGAATGCCTACTGCATGCTGCCATTTTGCTATAGAGAGTTCATTTATTCAGTATTTCTAATGTGCCAGACTGGGTGTTTAGGATATAATATTAAATAAAACACAGTCCCTGTGCTCACATAAATTATCTTACAGTGAGAAAGCAAACATTAGAAATGAAATATGATAGTTATTACTACAAATGTAAAAGTAAAAGTCTATGGAGACAAATGAAAGGAGAACCTAATTTATCCTTGGAGTGAGAAAATCCATCCTGACAGAAGGGACACCTTAGCTGAGTCCAAAAGGATAAGTGGAAGTAAATTTGAAGATGACAGAAGAATGAGAGAAGATGGAACATGTGTTCTAAGCAGAAGAAAGACATCTACCAAGTCCTAGAAGGGAAGGTGGAGAGTGAGGCAGACAGACAGTACAGACAAGACAGACAGACACATGGGGGAAAGTCAAAGGAGAGTCAGAGACAATGAAAGAGAATAAATTTGAATGGTTACCTTTAGGTGATTGTATATTTTATATACCTAGAACATAGGATAAGAACAGGAATATAGCAAGGATTAAAACTGGAGATAAGCAAAGTCAGATATTAGGGCTTTATTTTTCTAACTCAAGGAATTTGATTTTTATACCAAGGGAAATCAGGACCAATAAAATTATTCTATTGGGGTGTGGCATGATTAGATTTACAAAATTGCTTGGGTTTGTTTCAACAGGAGATTAGGTTGGAGGGATGCCAGACTGGAAGTAGAAGCTGCTGTAGTAAATTTTGGAAAAAGATAATGGTGGCTTATGCTATGGGAACGGTCTGGAAATGAAGACCACATGCTAAATTGGTCATTGATTATATGCCAATAGTGAGGAAAAAGGACAAATTAAGGATTATACCAGATTTTCTGAGTTGGAAAAGGAGGTGCTTGGTGGTGCCATTTACTGACATCAAAATCATGGAGGGAGAAACAGATTGGAGGGGTAGAAAGAATTGAGACATGGCAAACAGGTTGAGTGTGAAATTCTATTATGACATCCAAATGGAGAGGTCTGATAGGAAGTTAAAAACACTGGGTTAATATCAGGAAAGATATCTGAGCCTAGGAGTTATAAACTCCACTTGGATATCATATAGTGTGTATTCATATGCCATATAGTCATTGAAGCCACAGAGTAGATGAAATCACCTAGGGACAGTGTACAGTAAGAAAGCAAACATAAAGTCAAACTCAAGGGTTAAAATGTAAAGTATAAAAGAGTTCTATCAATGAATGTGTACAACAGTAGAAGGAATGAGACTTCTATAAAAATGACTATAAAGAAAAAGTGTCACCGGGGGTTAAAACAGAGGTACAAATGACCTGCGGCTCATCGTGGCAGGTTTGGAGGCCAAGAAAAGACTCCTAGAAAAAGTGGAAAGAGAAATTTTGAAAGTTTTGTTGAAACGTTTTCAGGAAGACAAAATGTTAGGTTGAAATTATTTTACAGAGGACTTTTAAGGGAAATGTATCTCAATTTTCACTTCCTCTGTATTTGCATGTGTCTAAGAAAGAGAAACAAAGAGCAGAACCAGAGAGCCTAAACCTGCACAAACGTAGAGCACTGCTTGGCCCGAGTGGGAGTCCCCATACACTTCAGCTGTGGGAGCCGGAACGGGACAGGGAGATGGGGGAAGTCTGGTCATGTGTCTTCTCTCGTGAACATTTGAGCAGTTTGTTTCTCTTTGTTATCTATATAGTGGACTGATACCTAAGATTAGTCTTTTAAGATCTGTGGCACATATAACTATTTTAAAAAGTAGGTGTATGTTTATACTTATTTCAATGTGCTATTATTATCTTATTTTGACATAGAGGTTATTGGAACTCATCCAGTTTGAAGAGACAGAAACTGAGGCCCGTATCCTGAGGCCTTTGGTTTCTACACAAGGCCTTAAGCCTTATATATAAGCCTTATATAATGTTAGGTTGAAATTATTTTACAGAGGACTTTTAAGGGAAATGTATCTCAATTTTCACTTCCTCTGTATATAAGCCTCTTTTCTTGACAATGAGTTAATCATGTACTGAGGACTAGGGTGTCACCATAGTCAAATGATGTTCAAGGTCACAATTAAAAGGCAAGATATACAGTTGTAGAACAGTCCTATATCCAGAAATGGCTTTTAGATACATTCTTTCACTTACATAGGCTTCTCTACTTTCTAACCACGGATCAGTTACTTAGTAAAACTAACTAACTTTTCCCTTTTATTATCACATGGATCTTCAGTTGCCCACACAGATATAAATTCACTGGGCACACAAATGCATGATTCCCATGTAAATCTTTATTTATTCTCACAGGCTCCATAAGAATATTTGACAAATATAGGACATAGAGTTTCAAATTATAAGTTGATCATTTAAAATCTGTAATCCTAAGAGAGCATCTTCTATATATCTCATAATAAAAGGTGTCTAAATATTTCAAATATATGGATATTGTAAGAATTAGTAAAATCTTATTATAAATAACAATTTCACCTGAGATATGAAGATTATGACAGGACTTCTAAGTAAAATTAAACCCACTCCTGAGTTTGTGATTATCATAATCTGTCACAGTGCTATGCAATAGATATGTAATGTGTGCTACAAATACAAGCTATATATGTAATGTAAAGTTTTTCTAGTAGCCATATTTAAAAAATTAAAGTGAATTTTAATAGATTTTATTTAGTACATGTAAAATATCATTTGAACATGTAAACATATAAGAACTTAATGACATATTTTACCGTCTTTGTTTCTCATAAAGTCTTTGAGATTCGGTTTGTATTTTACATTTACAGTGCCTCTCAGTTTTGACTAGCCACATATCCAAGGTCTCAATAGCAAATCTGTGATCTGTCCTAACAAACTCAACTGTATACATATTCCTGTGCTACAATCATGTCCACAGCTACCTTTCAGTAAGTTCTTATGTAGCAGTCACTGTGGTGATCTTGGTGCTTATTTCATCTTCAAAACAATCATATGATGTAGATGCCACTGTCCACCCCATTTTGTAGTTAGAGTAACATGAGACTTAGAAGGACATAATGGCTTACCTAAATCTGTGGGTCAACAAATGATAGGCCAGGGATTTAAACATGAAGATAAACAAAGTATACCAAAATGATATTTTTATTTTATGTTTTTGTGGATCTGTATGTTTTGTGGATTCTGTATATTTAATTTTCAGTGAATATAGCCAATTTAATTTTAGGGGAAGAAAATTCATAGTAAAGTGATTGAAGTAAATTGGTAGTTGAAAAAGTAAGAGACCACTGACCCATCTTGCTGTAGGTTAAGAGGATTTATAAGTAGCAAAGAAAAATAAGAGATGATACTATAGAGAGAATGATACTGAAGAAAGTGGTGACAAGGAGGTATATCTTTATCAAGAGAGCTAAAAACAAGGAGAGGGAGGAAGGACACTAGCATATCCTAGACGTGTTTTAATCAGATGACATGGAAGACAGTTAATCTGCGGTAATAAATACAAAAAGTTGAACTTCTACTTGATTAAATATGCTAAAAGAAAATAAGTTATAGAAATGTTAAAAAAAAAAAAACCGGAGAATTGATTTTAGATCAGAACTTTCTAACACATGAAGTTACTAGTTTGAGAACAAAGATTTGGCACAAGATATGTCATCTGAAAAACTAAGAGGAATACTAGGCAAGTCTGATTTGGACAAAATCAAAGATGAATTCAAAGGTCAGTGCTATAGAGGGGTGCCTGGGCGTCTCAGTCGGTTAAGCAACCGACTTCAGCTCAAGTCATGATCTCACGGTTTGTGGGTTCGAGCCCCGCATCAGGCTCTGTGCTGACAGCTAGCTCAGAGTCTGGAGCCTGTCTTCGGACTCAGTGTCTCCCTCTCAAAACTAAATAAAAACATTAAAAAAAATTCAAAGGTCAGTGCTACAGAGTTGGAGGTCCTGGAAAAACCATTAATAAAAAGATTCTACAGATTCTCCACCACTCACTATTGCAATTGCTCCTCATACTACCTACCATCAGGATTTACCTATTTTTTGTTTTTGTCAATTCCTTCAGTATCACTGGCCTTGCAGCCTGCAGATTACTAAACTCTATTTTTCTCTACCATTCCAAATACTACTTCACATTAATCTACTCAGGGAAGCCTTCCCAAACCACACATGGGAAATACAGTATCCTCCATGGAGGGAAACAATGGCATAGATAATTTATACAAATGTTCTCATTCCATGGGTTAAGTAATGCCATAGGATAAATCTATATCCTTGAGTCTGGTTTGCTTTATACAATCTGCTTCCCACCTAAACCTCCACATTCCTCTAATTCAAACCACATACTTTTCCTTATTGCTCAGGTTTGTCCCTTTTATCCTAAGCATTCTTTATCTGCCCTACCTCCTTGATATTTACCTATGAGTCTATTAAAAAAAATAAAGAGAATATTAATATTCACAAATAGCTGGCAGGTGAGAAGAATTGATTTGGGCCAGAAAATGCTTTACTTCCATTCCTAGAAGAGGTTTTTATTGTACTAAGTGACTGAAGGAGACAGAATAGTGGTGAAAGAACATGAGCTTTGGGATTCATGGATAAAAGAGACCTCAAGATTCATTTATTTTGTAATATGACTTAAAATGTTCCATTTTTTTGCCCTCATTTCTTCACCTAAAGTGATGAGAAGAATACCTACATGGCAGAACAATTTTATTTATTCTTTTAATTTTTATGAACAAATACCGTGTGCTATTCATATACTAAGCACGGGGTATAAAAATAAAAACATTTTTCTGCCTTCAGGAGATATGTCATGGATTAAAGAGAAACAGAAACAAAATGAAATGTTAGTAAGAGTATTTTTAAATGGTATATTGGGAGTAAATGTAGAGTACAGTGGGGAAAAAGGAGTTACACATTTTATTTTGGAGGATGGAGAGGTCAGGAAAGTTAGCATAAATTAAACAATTAGGCACTTGAACTATAGTGGAGGAAGGACAGGCTAGAGAAGTATGTATTCCACATGTTATTTAATATCGTCATTTCTTCAGCAAATATTTGTGTCCAGCACATGGTGGTGAGTGTAGTGGTAGATAAAGAGAGAGATGGTCCTTTCCTAAGATATGCATGCTTCTCCTGTCCTCACAGTGCCGACAGTCAATGTGGAAGACAGACAACTATGATAACAAAGCACTCTTAACAGACCTTCACTTAACTGACTTGGCAAATTAACTAATATTATCAATTGCCTCAGGACTCATTGAAAGCTCACAGGCAGTTGGCTATGCTCCAGTAAGCCTACACACTTCTCTCATTGGTTGAGTCTCATGCTTGCCAAGAATTAGTTGTATTTGTGCCCAAACTATTTATGACAGTTAACGTATTATTGTAACCATGTAATAGAATTAAACATGGTTTACAGAATTCAGTGAAATGGAGTGTAAAATAAAAAAGTTATTCCTTTAAAAATTAAGTTGATAATTTTGGAAAGATTCAGTAAAGAAGAATCAGTAAAAACTTTTCTATCAAAACTAATATATGATTGGGGTACCTGGGTGGCTCAGTTGGTTGAACATCTGACTTCAGCTTGGGACACAATCTCACTGTTTCCTAGTTCCAGACTTGTGTGGGGCTCTGTGCTGACAGCTTAGAGCCTGGAACCTGTTTCGGATTCTGTGTCTCCCTCTCTCTCTCTGCCCCTGCCCCCTCATGCTCTGTCTGTCTCTGTCTCTGTCTCTCTCTCTCAAGAATAAATAAACATTAAAAAATTTAAAAAATACAACAACTAGGTATAGGATTGACTACCAGAAAAATCTCAGAAAAATGTCTTAATAATCCAGAAAATTCTACATTCAGGTTGGCTGGCAAACATCTAAGTTTTTACTCCACCTGAAGTTATAACTCCACTTTAAATAAAATAAAACTAGAATTTACACATGGTGAACTATGATAAAGACAACAAATTTTCAGTCAATAGACCCATCTCCAAATTAAAAGCCATAGCCCTACATCAAGAAAAGCCAAAGCCAAAAACAAACAAAAACCCACAACTGGTGGGTAATGGTGCATTTCAATGTATTAGGCTAAAATAAATGTTAATATACGCAGGTAACATTTTTAGAGCCCTCCAATTAGAATATAATTATTGGCAGTCATACAGGAGGAGAACTTCTAGTAAAGAAATGTGATGCAGTGATATGGAAAGTCCTGGGAGACATCATCAATCCTAGAGAATAGCAACGCTGAAGTTTGAATAAACGAGGCAAAGGAAAGGGGAGTAAGGAGAGGAGAGCATCTCATGCAGGCAAAACAGAGACAAAAAGAAATAGAAGGACCTAAGGAAAAAAAAAAAAAAAAGCCCAGTGTAGCTTATAGACCCCAGGAGCATGAGGGTGGAGTTGGACAGTAGTCTGGGCTGGTAGGTAGGGCTAGATCCAGGTCTTGGAAAACCTTATCAGTCTTATAAAATCTTTAAATTGTATCTTGAATTAGATAAAAGGTTATATTATCAGATTTGCTTTGAGGTAAAATAACCAGCAGAGTGTGGAGAATGGGTTGGTGAGCAACTAAGTTAGAGGAAGGAGATAAATTAATCTAAGAGACAATGGTAAGCCTTTATGAAGGTAGTAGCTATGCATTTGAAGATATATGGCAGATTTTTGAGACATCTGTGAGGCATAAGCAATAAAATATGGTAACTGGTTGAAATATAGAGGTCAAAAAAGAATGAGAGAGGTTAATTATATATTATCATAGATTTCTGGCTTAAGAAATTAGGGAAATGGGTGGTACTATTTGCAGAAGTATGCAACTGTAGTGAGAAAAAGAGTTGTTGGGGAAGGTGGGGGGGATGATGAAGTCCCTTCTGGAAACACTGGGCTTATTATGGCACATAGAAGATCATCTGGTGGACATCTGTATATGAATAGTATTTCAAACTGGAGCAGAGATAATCTCCCAGAAATGGTTAATAGAATAGAAAGAACAGAAGGACAGGAGCGCCTGGGTGGCTCAGTCAGTTAAGTGTCCGGCCTCAGCTCAAGTTATGATCTCTTGGTTCATGGGTTCGAGCCCCATGTCAGGCTCTGTGCTGACAGCTAGCTCAGAGCCTGGAGCCTGCTTCAGATTCTGTGTCTCCCTCTCTCTCTGACCCTCCCCTGCTAGCACTGTCTCTCTCTGTCTCTCAAATAATAAATAAAAGACATTAAAAAAAAAGTTAAAAAAAAAAAAAAAGAAGAAGAAGAAGAAGAGAAGGACAGAGAAAACTACGTAGGAAAGAGTCCTGGAGGCAGAATATTAAAGTATGGGCAGGAAAATTTAAAAAAAGCCAAAACTGTGATATAATAAAGGAATAACCCAAGAATTAGGAGGAAAGGGAGTGTTCAAAGTGCCCATTGTTGCTGAATGGAAAAATACCCAGTCCATTTAGCAGTATATAGTTTGTGGGTGGCCAGGTAAAAGCACATTCATGGGAGCATCTGGAGCCTAAAGTGGACTATAGCGGGATGAGGAGTGGGGAGCAGGGGGCAGGGGCATGGAATGAAGAAAGAGATGGCAAATGTCATTATGTTGCTATTTTAAGAATCCACACGCCAAGTGAAGTACAGACATTTAAAAAGCCTGAAGAAGTTAAAAAGGGCCACATTTGGAGGCCTCTGTGTGCCAAACTAAAGGGGGTTGAATTTCATCCCATAGAAAATGCAGGGGACACAGTAAAATCTACAGAATAGAAACTAGCACCCTTTGGCAATAGTGTGGAGGATGGGATTAGTGTGGGGCACGAAAATTGGTAAAGGAAGCTGGTTAACACAGAGCTTTTGACCATGATGTAGTAGCATACAGAAGTGCCATTAGCAGTTTGCTACTAAAAATATTGTACTCAGATTTGTACAGGACTTAAAAAATAAATTGGAACTGATTCAAGTTAACCCTTTTAATGATGTTACTCTTTCTTTTAGTTCTATATGCTTTCTCCTGGCATGGGAAAGAAAAGGGTGGAGTTACAGCCTCAACTTCTAGAATTATACTTAACACTGACTGCCTGAGGGAGTGAATCCCATACGTGAACATCACCCATTCTGTTTTGTGATGATAGGAAAAAAGGTTGAGGACCACCAAGTTAGAGAAAACTTTAACACAGAAGCAGAGATGACTAGACCCTAATTAGACATTATTAGCAGGGACGGTGAAGAGAGAAAAGCTTCTTGGAGTGACATTACAGAGTTAGAAACAACAGGATTTTCATGGAAAGAGCCTAAATATCCAGCACCTGAGGAGTGGATCAAGAAGATGTGGTGTATATATATATATATATATATATATATATATACAATGGAGTATTACATGGCAATGAGAAAAAAATGAAATCTGGCCATTTGTAGGAAAGTGGATGGACCTCAAGGGTGTCATGCTAAGTGAAATAAGTCAGGCAGAGAAGGACAGATCCCATATGTTTGCACTCATAGGTCTAACAGGAGAACAGGAGAAACCTAATGGAGGACCAGGGGGAGGGGAAGAGGGAAAGAGAGTTGGGGAGAGAGAGGGACACTAAACCTGAGAGACTATTGAATACTGAAAACAAACTGAGGGTTGAAGGGGAAGGGGGAGGGGGGAAAGAGGTGGTGGTGATGGAGGAGGCACTTGTGGGGAAGAGTACTGGGTGTTGTATGGAAACCAATTTGACAATAAACTATTTAAAAATAAAGAAAGTAAATGAATAAATAATTACAAATTCAGGGAAAAAAAAGAAACAACAGGAATTAGAAACTGATTGGATGTGAGAAGTGAGCCGTTATCCCTACAGAAGCAATACTCCTTAGGAAGTGCTTTTAGTCTATGAGCAACTCTGAAAAGAACATGTGTAACATACATCATCCCATTTCATCTTCTCATCAGCCTATAAAGTATGTATTTTTATCCTCATTTTATAGATAATAAAACTTAAGTTTAGAGAGCTTAGGCAACTTTTCTAAGGCTATGTTGATTTTAAGTCGCATAGGTGAGGTTCAAACCCAGCTTTACCTTATTCAAAGTCATTGGTATTTGTCATTACTCTAGACAGCATCTAAAATCTAGAATGAGTCTCACATTAGGTGTTTGGTTGTATGGTGGTAAATATGAGATGAGAAGCAGGTCTAGGGGCAAAATGGTAAGGTTAATTTTAACGTATTCTGTTTTCAAAAGCCTGGAGAATATCCCTGGTAAAGATGTCGAATGGATAGTTACATTATGTAAGTCTAGAATTTACAGGAGATGTCTGGGAAGAGATAAAGATTTGTGAGGCATTAGCATTTAAATTGTTGAAGTCATGGGAATGGATGAGATTTCCCAGGGAGACTGTAACATGAGAAGAGAATCAAGTGGAGAGCTAAGAAACACTAAAATTAAAAAGGAGGTCAGAGAGAAGTATCAGTGAAGGGACAGAGAAGGAATGCTAATACGGGTTAGAAGGGAGTAGTAGAGGTAATATCACAGGACGCAGGAGAGAGTTGCATGAGAAGGGAGTGATCAAATAGTATCAAATGCTGTGGAACGCTCCAGGAAGAGGACTGAAAAAAGTCCACTAGATTAAGAGGATCGTGAATGAGAAATACAAGTTAAAACAGCATGCGATTTAACTTTAAATTATAACACCCAGTATGGTCTATATTCTGCAAATATACAGCTGTGGTGAAGAAAAGTATCAGTCTTTTGAAGGTCAGCTGCCAATGCATTTGAAAAGCCAGGCTTCTCATTTTAGGGATTTTTCTATGGAAAAATGAAAAATGAGGACACTGAATGCAGCATTGTTTATGAGAGCAACCATATCACAGCTGTTGGCTCTGTGATCTGGGGAAGCTGCTGAAGCATTCTGTGCCTCAGTTTCTTTATCGATAACATAGTTAAAAAATTACCATTATCAGTGAGGTTGTTGCAGCCTAATTGGGTTTTATAAGAATTAAGTGAGTAAAGCCTATAAAGTATTTATATTGTTCGCTAAATCAATACCGACAAATGTAACCAAAATATTCAATGGTAAGATTTAGTTAAAGAGCTATATATCCATGCCTTCTGATAACTACATAATTTTTCATGGTTGCAAGTTAACTATTTAACATTATGGAAAGATATCAATGGGTTATTATTAGAAAACAATTATAAACCAAATGATTAAAATGATTTCATTTTTGAGTAATGTGTATATATGTATTGCTATAAATGACAATTTTTAGAAAGTTATGTATCAAAGTGCTTATGTGGGGGTAGTTGGATTATGAATACATTTTACTTTTTAATTGTTACACTTATAAATTTTGTATATGTAAACCTTATTTTAATAAGAAAAAAAAATTAAAAGCACCTTGACTGTTTCCCTCAAACTAAACAAATAAAACTTAAAAAAAAATTTAAAAAAAAAGCATCCTGGAGGTCAGGAGATAGAATAGCAAGTAGTAATTATTCTTTGGCAAAATTTGTCCGTGAAAGGAAGTAGAGTAAGGGCCAAGTAGCTAGAGCATTTTTATAATCAATGGAGAACCAGCATGTGTAAACTACTTTATAGAGTCCTGCCACCTGGGAGGCTTCCTATAAATGAACATTGCTCTCATCATCATCATTAACATTTCTTCAGGTCTCAAGCTTTCAGTGCCAGTGCAACTCTGAATAGCCAAGGGAAAAAATAAGAGAAGAAAAGTTTTAAGTAGGGAGCATTTAGGAAAGAGAACTCTCTTGGTAGAACCTTCTGGACATTGTTCCCAGTGGTGAAGGGAGTGTCCAGAGCTAATTATCTATAGGGACTGCCTTAGGATGAGAGAAGATAAGACTCAAGGTGCTAGACAATCTGTATAAAGTAGCCAAGATAACTAAGAATACATTGTTTTAAGATCTTTCCTCTGGCCCGTCATCTATACAGACTTGTTTGAGTATTTCACCATTCGGACTACAGCTGTTCTGCTTTCCCTCTTGGGTGGTATAGATTGTAAAAACTTCAACACATTTATGGATTGTCTCTATCCTGCAATGCTTTATCCTGTACTAATCATCTTATTCAATAAGTTGTACGTGAGCAACTAATGGCTTTAATGCATGAGCAGCATAAGCCCAGCAAAATTAAAATCATCTCAATTAGCCAATAAAATAATTGTAAAGGCCTATTTTAAAAAAATAGAAACAACTCATTTCATTTTCAACTTCTAGTTTCTTAATTTTATGATGGCTGAGATACTAAAAGTAATAGCAAATCGAATCCCAGGAAATGTACCACCATGGCTCTTATCCAAGAACACAAAGAACAAAACTTGGTGACCTTAGAACTTTGTCAGTTTTAATAATTTTAAAAACCACTTCTGAACCAATTAGATCATCAGATTAGAATAATATGAAAATAGAAGCCACTATAATTATAATCTGTTTTACAGAAAGGACTTGAAGCAAAATGAAAACATAATTTTAAAAAGAAATTCAGAGTATACTGTGTATATGCTTCATGATAAATATACCATTTAAAGAGGAATTAAATGCAGATGTCATTTTCTTCAAGTTTTGAGTCAGTGGCCTAACCGGTGAGCCATTGTCTCAAAATTTTAGACTACAATAATAAACCTGCTCGGGTCACCTAAACTTTCTGGATATTTTAAGTCTTCACACTTGAAAGAAACAGAGCCATGTTATCTAAACAGACAAGTCTAACTCTTTCAAAGTTCAGGTAGACGTATAACACAAAAGAGGCACTTATCACTACATTAGTGGTTTGCCACAACTCCATAACTAAGCCTCTGACTCCCCTGGCCCCCTCCTTCAGCCCCGCCACCCCATCCCAGTCTGTGGACAAACAAGCTCTCCCATCGACGTCTCTTATCAAGATAGAAACAAGGCCAGACCTGCTCTTCTAGATACAATGCTTTGGCTTCTAACCGCCTGGTTGCTTATCTTTCATCTCACAGTGTTAACCGTAACCCCTTTCCTGACCTGCTCTACTTCTTGTTTTCAGATGAGCAGTAAGGACGGGGGGAAAACATGCTTAAATGGACAAGTTCATGCTCTTACATCCCTCTCCTTTTCCTTTTCAAGTCTCTTCAAACCTCTTCATGTTCGAATTCTCTTTTAAAATCCTCAGAAATCACACTGCATGCACAACATTTACATCTAAGTCTCTGTTTTTCAACTTTTACACCGCTGACTCTATTAAATGACATATAAATTTTTTACAAAAGTAAACTTTCCTGCTGATTTCTAGGGGGCAGGGGTTTCGGTTTCCTGAGGAAGAGTAGAGTTCCCTCTCTGCCTTCCTCTCCTTTTTTTCCCCATTTGCCTGCCCAAGTCCCAAGAAGCTGATTCATCTTCTTGGCTAAGCTGTTTGGTTTGGCTTACCTGAATTCTTGCATTTGCATCCAAACAAAGCATTGCACTTTCCTGCTCTTTCGTGAACAGGTAAAAAGTTAATACAATATAGACCTCGAGGAGTCAGGCAATGTTTGAGCAAGCTCGGTATGTGAAGTTACCTGTGGCACTACCCTTTCTTGAACCCTCGCTCCTTACACATGAAGAAGATGAAACCTAAGCTAGACACCTTCTATTCATGAGAGTTCTAGGAAACTTAATATTCTCTCCGACTCTGAAGCAACTATGAAGCTGCACTGTAGGAGAGTCTACAGGCCCCAGTGTTGTAAACACCATGTTCTCGTTATGACACCCTTACCCCACACAGATTCATGGATCTGAACCTGCACGTCCTTGAAAATATGGAGTCTTTCCAAAAAGAACTTGCACTCCTTGGAAGAAAATCATTCTACAAATATACTGTGCTGGGCTCTTTTTTTTCTTTTTAGCCTTTGCATTTTTTAATGTTTATTTTTGAGAGACAGAGAGAGACAGCGTGTGAGTGGAGGAGGGGCAGAGAGACAGGGAGACCGAATCTGACACAGAGCAGGCTCCAGGCTCTCTGAGCTGTCAGCACAGAGCCCGATGCAGGACTTGAACTCATGAGTTGTGATATTATGACCTGAGCTGAAGTCGACTGCCCAACTGATTGAGTGACAGGCATCCCTAATTGTTACTTTTTAGCCTTTAAAATAAACCTACAAAGTCCATTAGAAAATTGTATCATTAGGTGCCCTGCTCTGATTCAGGTTGTCCATTTCATTTTCTTAGTTTATACTGGATTAAATCTGAATTATACTGTGTCTTTTCATTTTTCATTTTCTTCCTGAAAATTAGGGATCTAATTGATCCTTTGAAGTTGGTTTAACTATGTTGTTATTATTAGTATTGGGTAAATCGTATCACTGAGTTCAATTTTTAAATACATATTGTAATACTATGTATAAGGTGTTTTGTTATTTGCTAATTAAAAAAGGATAAATACCTGCCTCTAGAAAATAATTTTGTGCCAGAATAATGAACATTGATATTTTCCCAAACTATGGTACTTTCATAATATTAATAATTCTATTCAAGATATCACAGTCTTGAAAACCAGCAGAAAATACATTTCTTAGTTCATGTTTCTCTGTATCCATAAACAAGGCTCTAAGGTTTCTTTTATTTTCAAAATAATTGATCTTCAAATATTATTTTCCTTCAAACTTATTCAAATTTATTCCATGTCTTATCTCTTCTACAAAATATCATAAGGAAGGAAACTTCTAAAGTTTGTTTCAGTTATGATAAATGTTACTTTCCCATGGCTTTCAATTAGGGATGCATTTTCTAAAGAGTAATTGGGCATTTACCTAAGTTGAACTTAGCTACATTTATTAAACTGTTCATTGAAGAAAGGGAATCTTCAGTAACTGTCACTTCTGCAAATTCTCCTCTAGTTACTGATAGTCACAGAATTTGTCCACTTCACTGTAGAACGCTAGTCCTACTGGTCCCCTTCTTGTCTTAGAGCCTTCAGAGAATTTTCATTAGACCTAAGTTTTGTTTTGTTGTATTTTTCAATATAGGATGTATATTCTTGTATGCCTATAGCACAAACGACAAGTTTGCTTAAAGTGTATTTATTTGAAGTTTGTTTATTTATTTATATATTTATTTATTTGAGGGGGGGGAATGAGCAGGGGAGGAGCAGAGAGAGATGGACAGAGACAGAATCCCAAGCAGGCTCTACACGTCAGCACAGATCCTGACGTGGGGCTCAAAACCACGAACCTCTGAGATCACCACCTGAGCTGAAATCAGGAGTTGGATGCTTAACCATCTGAGTCACCCAGGTGACCTGACAATGGATAAGTTTAAATAAAATAAAATTATTCAGTGTCAGATAACTGGGTGTCTTCCAGTTCACTGAAAACCCTAAAAGTACAGCTTAAACAGATTAGAAGGGCTGAGAAACAAAGTCTGTCCTAGTTCTGGATATCACGGCCTTTCTACAAAGTCTTAAAATAAATGTTACTTAAAATCCCCTTCTACTGAGGAAATACCTTCTTAGAAAACTAACCAGGTTCATGAGTAAAATGAGAGTTCAAAGAATAGTTATGCAAGTTGGAAGAAGAGAGTTAGAGGGAAACAAAACTAGAAGGGAAAACCTCTGGATGGGGTCTGATTGGAAGTAAATCTGCTTTAGAAATATAAATCTGATGGGGCACCTGGATGGCTCAATCAATGAAGCATCTGACTTCAGCTCGGGTCATGATCTCGTGGTTCAGTTCATGAATTCAAGCCTTGCATCTGGATCTCTACTTTGAATCCTCTATCTCCCTCTTTCTCTGCCACTCCCCTGCTCTATCTCAAAATAATAAACATATATAAAAAAAGAAATATAAATCTGAGAAAACAGTTTGGTCAGTAAGAGTCTGGAAATGGGATAGTCAGTAGTGTTTTCAGTCAGCCATATGTGGGCATGAGAAAATGAGCATATGAATTAACATGAGAATGGAGAAGAGAAAACATATATAAGAGGCATTTTGAATGAAAACAAATGCCCAGGGTATGGTGATTTATTGGAGAAGGGAAAGTAAGACAAAGCTAAGTCAAAGATGAAGTTCTGAGCAACAGAGAGAAGAATGACGGGAAGGACATATTGAAGCTGGGAAGGGAAGGGTAGTAGGGAGTGTCAGAGAAGTACAGAAAGTTCAGAGCTTGAAGAAATGGGATTTCCAATTATGCTTGTCTATTGGCAGAACTGCAGGCCTGGCACTCAAAGGAGAAGCTGGGGCTAGTGCTTCTGCTTTTTTATGAAGAGCCTTTAGCAAAAATGTGTCTATGGAAATCATGAGAACATTTCCAGAATTCACGAAGTCTGGTCACGTTTGGAGAGAAAACCTCACATCAACAGCAGTACCTACAGGAACAGGCACAGTGGGGAATTTTAAAAGGAAGGGGAAGAACAACAAAGTTGGAGGCTAACCCGACCTGATTTCAAGACTTATTATAAAACTATAGCAACGAAGACAGAGATGTTGGTATAGTAACAGACAACCCAGTGGAATGAATTAGAGAAACCCAAACACATGTGGACAACTGACTTTTGACACAGCTTCAAGGGCAATTCAAGGGTGGAAGGGTAGCCTCTCTTTTAAATGGTGTTAGAACTACTGGATATCTAAATGCCATATAATTAAAATTGATTCATATTTCATATGAATCAAATATATAATCATTACTTAAAAATGGATCACCAGACTCAAAGTAAGACTTAAAACTAAAATTTTTAAAGTGAAACATAAAATGTTTGTGACCTTGGGCAAGGCAAAGATTTCTTAGATACGACAATGAAAATATAGAAAAAAATTGATCAACTGGATTTGTCAAAAAACTTTTTTATTTTTATTTTAAATGTTTTTATTTTTGAGAGCACACACATGAGAGAGAGACTGAGAGAATGAGAATGAGCAGGGGAGGGGCAGAGAAAATGGGAGACGCAGGATCCGAAGCAGGTTCCAGGCTCTGAGCTGTCAGCACAGAGTCCGATGCGGGGCTTAAACTCACAAACCATGAGATCATGACCTGAGCTGAAGTCAGCCACTCAACCAACTGAGCCACCCAGGTGCCCCATGGATTTTGTCAAAGTTTAAAACTGTTTAAAAGACACTGTTAAAAGGAAAGTCACAGATGTGAACAATACTTAAAAATTTGAAAATATCTACTAAAGGATCTGTATCTAGAATAAGTAAAGAATTTCCAAATTCAACATAAATAATATAAATTTTTTAAAAAATGGCAAGGGATGCCTGGGTGGCTCAGTCAGTTGAGAGGCCTACTTTGGTTCAGGTCATGATCTGGCGGTTTGTGGGTTCGAGCCCCGTGTCGGGCTCTCTACTGACAGCTAGCTCAGAGCTTGGAGCCTGTCTTCAGACTCTGTGTCTCCCTCTCTCTCTGGCCCTCCCCTGCTCATGCTCTCTCTCTCTCTTTCTCTCTCTCAAAAATATATAAAACATTAAAAAATCATTTAAAAAATGGCAAAAGGATGGAAAAGAAACTTCACCAAAGAAAATATACCAATGGCAAACATATGAAAAAATGTTCAATATCATTAGGTATTAGGCAAATACAAATAAAAGCTGCAGTGAGATACTATTACACATCTATTAGAATAACCAAAATTAAAATAGAGAGCATACCAAGTGTTAGGGAGGATTTGTAGAGGTGAAACTCTCATTTACTACAGGTGGGAGTGTAAAGTGTACAGCACTTTGGAGATCAGTTTACCAGGTTTTTACAAGCTAAATATATTATCATGTGATTTTTGCATCCCACTCTAAGATATTTATCCCATAGAAATAAAAGCATATGTTCAGAAGAAAAGCTGTATATAAATGTTCATAGAAGCTTTATGTGTAATAAAAAATCAGAAATAATTTAAATGTCCTCCAAAGACTAGATAGAATTGAAATGAATAGACAAATTCTAGTGTATTTATACAACAAATTTAAACTTGACAATAAAATGTAATGAACTACTGATATATACAACAGCAATTCAAAGTCATTATGAAGAGTGAAAAGAGCCAGACCAAAAAAGAATGAATAGTGTATCACTCTATTTATAAAAATTCTAAAAAATGAAAACAAATATATTGTGGCAGAAACAAGATTAGCGGTTGCTTGGGGGTTAAATGGGTTGGGGGGTAAGGGCAGTTAGAGAGTGATTCCAAAGGGTCATGAAGAAGCAGCGTTTGGGCTGGTGGCTTCCTATCTTGATTGTAGTGATGGTTTCATGGGTGTATAAGAATATCAAAACATCAAGCTGTACACTTTAAATATATTCTGTTTATTGTAGGTCAATTACATCTCAATAAAACTGCTAAGGAAGATGAATAAACTCATTAAGTCACCATTACATAGAAGCCTTTAAAACAGAAGAAAAGAAATAAAAATACAAAAGAAAAAAAAAGGAAAGGAAGCTACTGAAAGTTGGAGGAAGAGACTAAGCATTAAGCCAGTGTTTCAAGGAGTAAGCAGTTAACATGGCACAGAGATAGCCAGAAGGAAGGCTATTCAATGTAGCTGGCAAACAGAAAACCACTGAGCCTCCATGAAAGGGTAGCGGGGTGACAGCCAGAGTGCCAGAAGCCACGGGAACACTGTGTGAAACAAAGCTGAGGCAGCACATAGAATCCACTGGTTTCAGAAGCGTGGCAATGAGAATGAGAGAAATAAGATGGTAGCCAGAGGAGACGGCAGAACAAGCTCAAAGTTCTTCTGGTGAAGTTTGAAGGCAGACAAAAACAAAAGAATTGAAGAAGAAACCGAAGATTCTAGAGATGACGGTAAGACACGTAGAAACAAGTTTCTTGAGGAATTTGGAAGGGATGGGATCTAAGGCCCAGGTGCCAGAAGGAACCTTGGAAAGGGAGAGATCTGTCACTGTTCATTCCTGCCAGTTTCCCCAAACCATGCGCTACAGAGCACAGATTATTTCAAACTTTGGGAAAAAGAATTCTTTTGTCAGAAGATTTCTTTGAAAACCTGGATGACTAGACATTCTGACATTTCTTAAAACTGATCTTGATAAAAGAAGACATCATATTAATCATCACCTCTGACCCCCCAAACTGTGACCTTTCCAGGCTCTAATCTACTGACCACAGTCCATAGGTCGTTGTCCCAAATGACATAATAGTACTTCTGCCTCATTCGTCTCTGTGCCTTGCTTCAGGAAGATTACTCTGAGTCAGATATTTAAGAAGGAACTAAGGGCAGGAGAAAAGTCAGCAGTAAGCTGTGGGTTTGTGTGTGCAAGATAATGGGGAAATCTCCATGGAGAAAAAACCCAACTATAACTGGAAGGCTGAAACGCATTGCCAAGGTTTACAGAAAAGTAGAAAGGATATGAGCTTTAGAACTAGACAGACCTGCTCTCAATCCCAGGCTCTTCCTCCTCTACGTGCTAGGATATGTGGGATAAATGTTTCTGCTTCCGTTTAGTGCCTGGTGCTTCATGTATGTAGTAGATATATTGTTTAGTTCACATGCTTGTTCAAATAATTAAATAACCAGATGGATTCAAATATACAGAAGAAAATAGGCAAGCCATATGTGTTTCCTACATTATTATATAGTAAGTGGTTTTAACTCATAAAAAATACCCTCAGCTGTCTTATTTTCATCATTTGTTTACCATGGATGGTCAGTTAATGCCTGTTAGAATTTAAGTGATTAACTTAGCAGTCTTCACTGTGCAGCTGAGGCAGCCCGTCTACGGTCAAACAACACATCAGCATGCAAGGATGAAGTCAAATGCAAACAACTGGCTTTTCTCCACATCTACCCTGTTGCTTCTTTTGGTACATCCTGGGACTGAACACAACCACTCTCTTCCTCTTATCACAGGTAAAGGCCTGCAGTGAGGAGACAGGAACTCTGAGAGGTCTCGTGACCCTAGAAAATTAACCCCCATGGAGGAGAGAATCCCTGAAGATCCTGTTATCTCAGGAGTCCATGAAATATGGCCTATGTTTCAGCAGATGCTCAAACTTTTGAATTTCTGAATGTAGATCCTTATCCAGAAGTGAAGCAAAGTAACTATTCACTGTGGTGAAAGAAACATCTCTTTAAAGCAAATTAATTCTTTAAATGTGTACCACACTGTATCCTGAACCTATTCTAATTATAGGGTCAGTCCCACTGCTGAATTATGGCTTTTTGATAGAATTCAACTGTGCCTTTTTAGAAAAACTTGTAATGTATTTCAGGCATTCTCTCTCTGGCAATGTAAAAGATCTAGAATTTGTGGACTATCTATATTCTCCATTTATCAAGGCTAAATAAATATTTTTTATGATAAATGCTTAAAGTGAATCTATACATTCAGTAATCAATCTTTACTGGAAATGCAAATATGTGGTACTAACATATCATGGTAACCTTAATCGTTAGTGTTTGAGGGCAAGTCAACCTGTCTCCAGTTTTAAGGTACAATCAAAAATTAGTTCAAGTACAAAAATGGAATATGGTCTTAGTGATCAGGATACATTTGCTAAAATTAGCACACCCCTTGCCCATCTGAGCCTGCTGATGCCAGTTCACTGCATACTGAGTCCTATGACTTAAGAGCTATAAAGGGTCTGGCAGGAGTTTTTCCCTGCTCTATATCATGGTTGGAATTAGTTGATAACCCAATCCTGGGCCTTGGTTTGGCTCTAAGTACTATTAAATTAAGTCATATTACTGCTAGAAGATATGCCACAAATTTTTTTTTAATTTGCTGAGTCTCTGGAAATCACATGATTGGGCAGAATATTATTGAAGCAAATTATTTTATTTGAGTTAAAAGAAAGAACATCGTACATGAGTTAAAAACTATCCAAACCTGAGCTAATTGCTTAAAGTTAACATTGCAATGTTAGGAATATAAAGTTAATTTGACACATGTTTAATGATACACATTATTGTGCTACATGGTAATTAGGCATAAATGGTAAGCAATTAATATATATGGCTGAAATTAGTAGATGTTTTACACAGCCAAGTTCAAATGTATCTTTTCCTTCTTTGTTAATTTCCTATTTTCTATCAACATGATTGACAGACTCTCGGATATCAGATTGCCTTAGGAACCATAGAATATAATTGTGCTGTTTTCAAAATACAATGTAAATCACTCGTTCATCAAGGGTTTGCCCTGTTCAACCAACATAGGCAAAGTGCATAGATGCTTACGATAAAATTTTAAAGAGGTGCTGCATAGCATCGCCCCTGGATTTATGCTCCATCCTCTGCTGCTCTGGGCCTGGGTGGCTGAAGTGTGTGTATGCCATAAATTAGCCTCTTCACTCTGACTTGTGGGCAGACAGAAAAGGGAGTGCTAGAGAGCGTGGGGTTTTGGATCTCTCAGGTCCCAGCCGCATGGGTTTCAAAGATTTCAGCTCTATCTACCCAGCTGCTTCTTCACAAGCAACTTTTCTGTCTCCAAAGTCCAACAACTCCTTGTTCTCCACTGACACTGCAATCCTACGGCTTGTGCGGGCCCTGCTCTCACACTGGTGCACCGCACTGCCCGTCGTTTTCTTCCACCCAAATCATCAAAGGGACCGCGTACTCTTCTCAAACTTTCCTATTTTGAATGTGCCATCTCTTTCCTGCTTGGACTCTGACTGATTCACAAAGTAGGATTTTACCTGTAAGCATTAATTTTGTCATACCTAACACAAATCAAGGTTCTCATAACAGCCCAGTATTTCACTTAACTTCTGTTCTACTTTATCAGTCATGGAATATGGAATGTAGTAGGTACTGAATATCTACTTGTTGATTAAATGAACCTATGTAATGTAGACTATTTCCTAAATTTCAGTTTCTAACCTCAGTATTATTCCAGTAAGACAATGAATGATCAAATTCTATCCTGTATATAGAGTAATGTGGATGAAAAATTAGTTTCCATGATTGCTGAGAGAGCAAGCAACAAGCAACAAGCTCTAATTTGCAGTCATCCTTAAGAATTCAGAGACAATGCATACATTGTACTAAAATCTTGTTTTTTAGGTTGAGGTTCTTAATGCTTTTTAAATTGACAAAGTTTTACCATTTCCCTTACAGGCTAACATTGATATAATCATTTGGATCACTGAGGTAACTTTTTCCTTGCACAAAACATATGCTTAATGAATTCAGTTAAACAACTGATTATTGGGTGGCCAACATAAGACCATCTGAGGGGTTGTGTGGAGAATGGATTGGACAGGAAAGATTGGAGGCAAGAAGATTAGTTAGGAATCTATTGCGGTAGTCTAAGACAAGCTAAATATTTACTGAGCTTTGTTATGGCTTTGCTTTGGCCATTTCAGTCCTGCTTAGTTTTGGGGTGGGGCTTATGGAGCAAAGCTGGTATTTGAGTTGTTCTGACAAATTCCTCCGAGTTACAGTGTTTAGTTTTCTTTTTCTACATTACCTTTCATTTTCTTTCTTTGGTCAACCAATTAAAAAAGGAAAAGATACCTTCTAGAAACTTCAAGTTCCTCACAACCTGGTTGGGAACCAAAACATTAGCACAGGAAAAGCAGTAACACAATTATGAAAGCAGCAGAAGAGCTCAGAGTGTAGCTTGGAATTAATACCCAGATGAATGGAAGAACAACAAATGCCAGAAATTCATGAAACTAAGAGATGACTGTGGGCTGGGTCTCTTGGGAAATATTCATGAAGATTTTGGCCTTGACTGATAGGCAGAGAGTTAGAAAAAGAAAGGAAGATATTCACGGAAAGAGAAATTCTAAAAAAAGGTGAAGTTGCAAGAAAAGTCTTATTTTTCTTATCTTTCTTTTTATCCCTCTCCTCTTCAAAGTGCAGATCTGTCTGAGTTATGAGCAGCGAGGGAAAGTATTATCTCTGAATGGGGGAGGCTTTCCTCTTCCTTTTTTCCCATTCCTCAAGGCTTAGCCAGGCCTGAAATGCTTGTTCAACATGTTGAGTTACGTGTTTTCAAGTCTGGCCTAAGTTCACACTAACGATCATTTAAACTTCTAACAAAACTAAAATATATTTTAATTCTAAAATTCATAGGGATGTTATTTCCTTCAGGAATGTTGTATAATGGAAGATATCTCTGTTATTTAAATTAGTCTAAAAGTCATGAGGAAGAATGAAAATGCCTCACATTGAAGGAGAGTTGAAGAAGTTATCATTTATTGAGTACCTATCAGTTACAAGTATGGGTTTGAAAGGTTTAAATGTATGAATAGATTCATTTATTCCTTGCGACAACTTTATGAAGTAGTACAATAAAATCAACCCAATTCTGTTGACAGAAAACTATGGCAAAGAGAAGTAAAGGAACGTGCTTCATGCCCCACAACTGGAAAATTCTGGAGCTAGTAATCAAACTGAAGTCATCTGACTCCCCAGCTTTTGCCACAAAATGCCTTGAAAAGTTATGTAACTGAGCTGGTTCTTTGTCTATAAAATCTGGGAGGTTGAATTAGATAATCTTGACATTTGCCTTCATGTTAAATATTAAGTATTGAGTTCACATCCTCAATTCCTACTCTTCTCACATGACTCAAGTTTGAAATTCTCCGTCCTCACTTCCAAAGGAATTAATTCTTCCTTCATAGAAATTCTGACATGAATTGTTCTGAATGACTTAAAGAGGATCAGATTCCAGCTCAATGATGAGCGACTCCTAACTCAGTTTTGTAATCTCCCTGACTTTTCCACATATTAGAGGACCTATTTTCAGGATGCAATTAGAAAATTACGCCGTATTATAACAAATCCCAATGTGTTAGTAATCAAGAAGTGGCTCCAGTTTTTTCTACTGACACTAAATGGGTAATCTAAGTTGAGTGAGTATACTTCTTCTCACAAAAGACCAAATGAAGCTATACTCAATGTTGATTTTTTTTTAAATGGCCTATAAATGTTTCCTGAATTGGTCTAAATGAAAAAGGAAATCATTCTCTCGTGCAAAACTCATGACCTATGCATTGCTAGCCTTGTAGGCCACATGCATATTCCCCATGTTCCCAGCTGCTTTTGTATCTGAAGGTCACTGGGCACCATGACAAGGAAAGAAGAGAGGGAAGCCATGATTTAGCAGCAGAATAAGACCCTGCTTGTTCACCAGGAGTTCTAGGTCTCAATTTTGACTAGGAGAATATCAAACCATCTCTAAGTCCCATATTATCTATAACCTCCTGGAAAAGAGTGTGCTGCAGGCTGCCATTGGAGCAGCCTCTTGAGCTATCCTGGGGGTGGAGAGGGGAGCATGGTGATGAGCACGCAAATCCTACCACTTCCTCCATCACAAATTTAATGAAGCTTACTTTCAGAGCCTGTGTCCTAAGAAAAACAGTATGATGACTGAAATGCCATAGGGACAAAGCTTTACATTCCAGAGTCAGACACAGGTGTTTAAATGCAAACCCCCGAAGAAAGTCACACATGGATAGTAGCACCCCTCACAGAGAAGTGTCAAAGAGAGAAGACTAGACAGAATTTTTTACTTGAGATCCCAGAAGAGGATAGAATTGGGGATGAGATCTAAAGAACAATTTTGTGTGCTTCGTTGTTTTTGTTTACCAAACTACAAAGATTCAATGCATTTAGTATTTTCAGTCTTAAATAACAAAAGGAACCATTGATTAAATCTACAAGAAGTCTAGGGATTCTTCTTCACCGCATTGCCCAAGTTCCCATAATAAATATGAAGCATCTAAATTTAGAAAAAGATCCCAAGATGCTGTCTCTTATGATACACAATAAATCATAGGAAAATAATCTATCAGAAAAAACTTGAGATGGGGGTGGGTATTTGGAGAATAGGAGATCTGTTTTCAGGATTCAGTCCCTCATTTTGTTCTAGCAACAATGTTGACAACACAACCTGGCAACACAAGCGAGCAATCTACAAAAATTCCAAACCATTTCTATCAACTTTATACTTTTACATGTGTGGCTTAGTCTTTAGTATTTAAAGGCATTTATTTTTTTTTGAAAATTTTAATGTTTTATTTATTTTTGAGAGAGAGACAGACAGACAGACAGACAACATGATCAGGGGAGGGTCAGAGAAACAGGGTCAGAGAATCTGAAGCAGGCTCCAGGCTCTGAGCTAGCGGTCAGCACAGAGCCAATGAGGGACTCCAACCCACAAACCGCGAGATCATGACCTGAGCCAAGGCCTGAGGCTCAACTGACTGAGCCACCCAGGCGCCCCTTAAAGGCATTTAAAGGCCGTTCTCTTACATTATATCAGTCCTGAAAGAAATATTTTGCCCTGCCCCCCACCTCAAGGTTAGTTAAAAACCAGTCTGCACGTGAGCTCTTTAACGTTGGATGGTGCCTGTGGCCCTGCAGGGAGGAGTAGTGCTTGCAATGTGATTTTGGAAAACGGCAGGGTACTTCTGGCAGTTTGAAAAACTGACAGTCGTTCAATAGTTTGTCTGGGAGGCTTCTAGGCGGTGTATGAACATTTGGCAGCAAGTTTTGACTTTGCCAAAAGGCCAAGAATACGTTGATAAAATGTAAGTTAGTGCTAAGTGTTCATAGAAAGATAGTAGTCACATTTTTTTAAATTTTTTAATTTTTGAGAGAGAGAGACAGAAAGACAGAGCATGATGGGGGAGGGGCAGAGAGAGGGAGACACTTGATCTGAAGCAGCCTCCAGGCTCTGAGCTGTCAGCACAGAGCCTGATGCGGCTCAAACCCACGTACTCTAAGATCGTGACCTGAGCCAAAGCTGGACGCTTAACTGCACCCAGGCGCCCCCATTTTATGAAAAGGTAGCCACTGGAGGAGAGAATTCAAGTTCCAACACAATTTGTTAAAGAGACTGGATTTAGTTCTCATCTATTTTTTTTCTAAGTATTTTAAATTGCAGGCAGAAGAACAGCAACCTTTAAGGAGTTAAATCCAAAATAAAAATATATCTGTGCCCATCATGCACATTTGGTCTTTTAGCTAGTGTAACATGATGAGTACTTCCTGTTTGTCCATTAGCATACACTAAGATTCCACTGTGGTCTTTTCTCCAGAAGCTTACTTTCTAGGGATAAATATAAATAGATGTCATATTCGCTTATTTGGTTTTTGTGTTCTCTTTGAAAAGAGAGGACACGTATTTCTAGTTTTCTAAATTGCTGATAGTTTCATCTTGGCTAAAATCCTACATTTTAATCCCAAATCAGACCCACATGGATAATTGAAGAAGAATTGCCAGTTTAGTGGTAGCAACTTGTTTGGAGTAAATCAATCACTGGAGGGTCCATTATGTTTCCTCAGCTAAGATTGGAAAGCGTTGGAATCTAACATACCACTTGTCTCAATAGAAACACAAAGAAATTCAATTAAGCGTCCCCTGCATTCCAACAAATACATGTCAAGGAGTCTAAGGGCAATTCCAGAGTCTTCTACAGAGAAGAAATGTCTACCCTAATCTTGAAGTTAGTTTTAGTCAAACTACATGATGTGGTACTGACATGAATCAACCTTTCCTAAACCTTGAACGATGAGGAAAATGAACAAGTTGGGTGGAGCTCAAACAGAAAATGAACAGAAAATAAAACATGTACAAGCATGTTTTAGACTGGTATCAGTTGATATGAGCTTTAAGGGAGGAGGGGACATAGTTGTAAACAATTTATAAACTTGCTGCTGCAAACAACTTGTGAACAAAGTAGAACAAAAGCTGTAAGTGGAAAATAAGCTGCATAGAATTAACATTTTTGTGTTAACAGAAAAAGAAAGCTGAATTGCTTGATTTCCTGCGACTTTTCAGTTCTCTCTCATCTCTAGAGTAATTATCTATCCAACCCAGAATTCTGTATACTAAGGGTGGAGTGTGGGCTTTCTGTTCCGCAGAGTCCCGTTCCGGGCTTTCTTCACGACGTGATTTTTTGACTCACTATGTGAATTCTGACTAATTGCTAGTACCTTCAGGCCACTGGTTCCCCCCAGCAACATCGTAAAAGCTTATTTGCAAAAAATGTTCATGTATGAAAATGTGTATGAAAGACCCGCTAAAAGATAGTTCTAAAGTGTATTAATGAATTTTAAGATTATCTAACTTAAGAAATGCATTTGAAAGTTTCAGTTTTCACTTAAAGTGTCTTCATGCCCCCACCCCCTCCAGCCTTTGTGTCCTCCTCTTCTTCCTGGGGGTTAAGTTTATGATAATTACATGTAGCGTTGTATTCAGAATTTGAATAGATTTCTGCAAACTCTCCACTATTTCCTCCAGGATCAGCTCACTCTTATGTTAACACTAGGATGTTTTTACTGATCTGTTTGGTGATTCTAGATTTATTACCCTAATTATGAGCTAATGAGCCTGAGTTTTACAAGGAAATTTGCATTTACTTGCTTAAGTAGGACAAATTATCAGCTTATCCAAGATAAAAAACATCTCTTGTATTTTGAGACCCTTTAACTCACCAAAAGAGATGCTCATCCTCTAGCCAAGTTAAATCAGTTTCAGAGGAAGGCATTGACTGCTATCTTGAAAACTAATTCTACTGCAGTTTTAAGGTGTTTGCTTGGCAGGGCCCTAAAGTCTTTGGAATTCCTTTCAATTAGTGTTCTCTTTTAGTCACTTCTTTTCTTTAAAAATTTTTTTTAAACATTTATTTATTATTGAGAGACAGAGAGACAGAGAAGGAGCAGCAGCAGAGAGAGGGAGACACAGAATCCAAAACAGGCTCCACGCCCTGAGTTGTCATCACAGAGCCCAACACAAACTCACAAACTGCAAGATCATGAGCTGAGCTGAAGTCCACTGAGCCACCCAGGCGCCCCCTCACTTAGTTACTTCTACACCTGCACCCGTTTGCTACTCTTTCCCAAACAGAAGAACGCAAAGGAAGCCACTGGCAAGTCTCCTTCGAACCCAAACAGGATTTCGGGAATGATTTAACAGAAAGAAATAATAGCACTAATGCAGATAAGAAGCTTTCTTCTCTTAACAAAGTGCAAATTACCACATTCCAATTTGTTCTTTTGGAGCCAGAAAAAAAAAAATAGGTGCATATTTTACTTTCATTCCTCTGTCCTGTGTATTTTCTCCTACAGAAAAACAACGTTGGGAATTATTTTGGACTTAGATGATTATCACTTAATAAGTAAGTTAAAGGCCTTATTTTAACATTTACTTCTTTTTTTTTCCAAGGACGATCATTCTAATATTAATCATCATGTTGAAGATTCTCTGAGAAATGATACAAAGCATAATAGAAGGAGACCACCACGGTGTTCCTTAGAGATTAGGTAGAAAAGGTGAGTAAGCAAATTAGTCAGCTGAATTAACTAGTTGTTATAGAAGACGTGAAATCTTTAGTGCTATCGCGTTATGCCTCATTAGACCCGTTAGTTACTTGACATTGTCATTATTCTACCCACTTCTTTCTGTGCAGTTTCACTGTGTCAGCTTTGATTTCCCCTGTAACTTACTTTTTTTTCCAGCTTAAAGCTATTATATCACCTTCCAGGAGCATTGATTTTTAGTCAGATGTCACAAATTTCCCACTCATCATTTCCTTGCAAGCGTAAGAGTGACTGCACGGCTCCCGCTGCACCCTTTCATTATTTCAGAATTAATCACTTTTTCTTATTGGCCAGTTCTGGCATCTTCCTTCCCTCTGAAACTCAGTGTTTAATTTTTAAATGGTTTAACTGACAAACACTGAAATAACTTCCCCTCAGTGTGCTTTGGCAAAAAATAAAACATTAAGAGGGCAAGGACAAGGTAAATGATGCAAGCATGTGTTTTTAAAACAGACATTTGTAGAACATCTATTATTTGTCTGGTATTATAATAAATGATATTGTGGGGCTGAAAAAATATAAGGCATCACACTACCCCTTACACTTTAAGTACTGAAAACCTTGCTGTGGAAAATAAGTTTGAAAGGAAGTTTAGAACCTCAACTGTAAGGTTTGCTGTCTTTATGCTCAGCTTCGTTTTAATTCACCTGGGTTACTTTAAAAATTTAGGAAGTCAGTAACTCAGTAACTGATAAAGGAGAGTTTGTTTATTTATTTTAACATCTTAAGTGGCAATAATTTTTCCATCTTAAACAATGACTTGATGTTTTAGAAACAGAAATAACAAGTGTTGCCATTTGAAATTTCAGTATAACTCTCACTAGGGAAGCTTATATACCTATAAGCAAAATATCACATCTCTTAAAGATTGGTAAGATCCACTATTGCTCACCATTTTTTAAAAAGCTTATTTATTTATTTACTTATTTATTTAGTAGTCTCTACACCCAACATGGGGCTTCAATTCATGGCCCCAAGATCAAGAGTCATGAGTTCTTCCCATTGAGCCAACCAGGGGCCCTAGTCTCACCAACATTTGAGATTAAAACATATTTTTTTAAATGAACAAGCTGTTTTTTTCCTCTCAACAGAAATAAAGACTCAGAGAAGCTTTAGCAAAAATTCCTAGGAAAGAACTTTTTTACAATAGTATCTGTCTTAACTGGCATAATGACCATTGCTTTTTAAAAGATAGTATAAAATCACAGGACACAGCCATATAGAAGTTACGGCAGACACAGGCAATACTTCTAAGAAGGACAGAGGGGATATTACAAACACAACCACCTAATTTTGTCAAATGCTATACACCTCCAGGGTGGAAGTGATAAAAATGGTGATTTTAGGGAAAAAGAGCAGGGTAGGGGTCAGGAAGAATTTGTATCATAATCTGTTACAATTCAAATTATTTTAAAGCTTCTTTTTGACATATGTGGTAAAGCATATTTTTGGAAGCGTGTAATACATATAAAAATACCACAAGAGAAAATGTTATTTCTCCACAACATCAGTGACGGATTAGATTACAAATGCTGACCAAACCAACCCAAAGGATTATGAAATTGTGCAATCTTCACTTGCCAAGCCACCCATCTCTCTTTTAAAGATAATTTCTTCTTTTCAGGGTCATCTCCAACATTTGGTTGAAGTCCACCCCGCTTACACTTCTGAAAGGCTGCAAGTTTTCCTGGAAAGAACATCAAGGTGATACGGTTGTAGTCTGAATACAAATTCTGTATTACTCTCCTTGGGCGGGTAGCAAGCTCATTTATTTTCTACAGTAAAATGTGAATAATTCTAAAGGCCAAATTACCCATCTTCTAGGAATGTTGTTAAAATAAAACAAGGTAATGGATTTGAAAGTACACTGAGGGAAAACATTTCATCTAAATGTCAAGTGATATTCTATTCTCTCCACAATTTGTGAACTTCTGCTTCTCTGCATTTCCAAATCATGAATTATATGCTTACATATGGTATATTTAGGCTCAATTAAACTTGAAAGCACTATGGGAAATATCACTGAAAAGGTGATAAGATGCATTATAGTAAGGAAAAACTTAAAAGGACTTTCTATCCACGTGCTAAGCATTAATAATGCTTGCTCAGATTTTTCAGAAGTTTTCTAGAGAGCCATTTTCCTGTTCCAGATGCCATTTGTAATTTGAGTATTCTCAGTTTAGGGTTTAGTTTTGACAGAATTATATTGGTTGCATACATATGTCCCGAGATTCTCAATACATCATTTGATGTTACCAGAAATAACTACAAAGTTTCCTTACTTTTTCCCCACCAATTGTAACACAGAATGTAGAATACATCAGTGAACACCTATTCACTCCTCTGCAGTCTTCCTCTCAGGGAATTTCCCGCGTACACACTCATTACCGTAATATATATTCTGTTATAAAAAATGGGCAATGTATAAACCTGCTCTACAAATAGTAAAACAATCCCAGGACATCACATATCTAGACTGATTTTTTCTCTTTTCCTTTTTTTGGTAATTTTACTTAGCAATCTAAGAAATTCTAATTCAGTTTACTCTATCACTGAAGACAAAATAAAATGTAATATTAGGTAGATATTGATATATATTTTTTCAAGTGTGATACCTGACAATGCTTGGCTCACGTTTGATTTGAAAAACATCAAAAATTTCTTACTCACTTAACACAACTTGAAATTACTAATCCTAGGTGCTCCGACACAGACCCCACAAAAAGGGCTAGAAAAGAGTGGAATTAATACACTGGCATTTCTCATCTGGGGTAACTATCTTCAATCTTAATGCAAAACATCTTAGAGAAAATGCGTTTTCGTGTTTTCAATTTGAGGCTCCTTGAGGAATGTGCATCGTGATCTACGTGCCTATGCAGTTAGTATTTGTGGACTCAAAATTCCTTCTTAACTACTGAATCTTCCAATCAAGATATCTTAAGATAAAGGCCTAGCTTTTCCAGTTATTACAGAAATATGAGTCTTGCTTAAGATTATCTTACATCTATACTAATATTGCTCAAGATTCCTAATCATCCACAAAATTTGCTCATCACCCCCATGGAAATAGGATTAGATTAAAACTGCAGTAATGTCTCAGGATTGCGGCAAATGATTCAAAATCCTAGCTTTCCTGTCCTAATCTTCCTTCTCAAATCTAACCATGTATGTCTATGGAACATTCTAGTTATAAGATTCTTTGCTAGATCTTTTGTTTGTTTGTTTAATAAAATCACTAACTAGATATCCACCTATATAGCTTAAGGTAAACTTGTCCAAAAAAAACCCCAAATTCCTAATTTTTTCTTAAGACCTCCATTCTTATACAGCTGCCATTTCACACTGGGCTTTGTCTTGAAACATTCCTTCCTTCAATGAGTGGATGAATATTATATATAATACGCAGTTTTTCTTTAAGTAAAGAAGAGATAAACTGGAATGTCTACACAGAACAATTAAATATACAGGAAGACATATGTAAAGCCCCTTGCATGGTTCCCGAAACTGGAGATGCCTAATAATTGTTAATCATTCTTCTGCACTCTCCCTGCTCACCCCTGTTAACATTTTCAATAATACTAGGCATTACAAGACATTGAAGTTCTTTTGGCACCAGAAAAAATAGGATATATTCCATATCATTATTTTGTATGTCATAACTTTACTTATTTAAAATCAGAATAAAATCCTTTTCCAAATATGTAGGGGAGAAAAGGAAAAAGAAGGGAAGAACACTTCATTTAGTTAACTGTAGACAGAGCCAGCCTTTGACCCCTAGTAGCTGTCTTTTCTAGTCCCAGAATATTCAGAGATGTCAGGCTCCAGCAAATTTCATTCCGTAATAATGTCAGAGTTATCATACTTACCATATTTTGTTATTTTATACTGATTTTGGTTTTAGTTACTATTTCTTGGTTCACCATTCATATTCAAGATCCTCTTCTCTGTAGATATGTTCATCTAAATGCTACTTGCTGGTTTCCATTGCTGAAATCATGGATTTCTGAAAATCCCTCAAGTGTCTGAATTGGGTTTTGAGGTCATCTATCAATATTCCCATTGTCATACCTAGATACAGTTCTATTTTTCCCTGTTTTGCCTATTTGCTTATCCATGACCTGGCTATAAACCTTTAGCATGTTCTCATTTTATTCACTTCTAAACTTTCTTCAATACTCAGCTAAAAATCTACGTTATTCATAGAGCCTTTCTCATTTTAGTAAAGGCAATGGAGTCCTTGGGCCCTTTTAAAAGATAATATTGCACATTTGGTTCCAACTAAACCAATGCACACTTTTCCCTCACTTAATATGTTACATACAAACGTGTGAATATGTCCATGTATATTTGACTTTTATCAGACTATCTCAAACATACAGACTTTTCTACAACACACAATTTAGGCTTCTCCCAATAGTTCAAATGCAGGAATATAAGCAACGCTTAAACCTATTTTATGTGAGTCATGAATATAACTTATGTTGACCTATGACCAAGTGCATAGGTCCACAGTGGAGACGGCCAACACAGACCTTCTGCTTGTCCACAGCTCTCTTACCACTACCTCCATTAATTTGGTCTCATATCTTTCTAACAGACAGGTACAGACTACCAAACATATAGGAATAGGATATTTAGCATTATCATATGCACTCTATTTTGTTATCCTGTGTTGTTTTAGGTGCATTTCTCTCCTGGGTTCTAATTCTCTTTGGCAAGTAGGACAGTGAAAATACAATCTTTGGGAGATTTGTGTTGTACCTTTTCTTTTTTTTGGTATCCTTTTAGTTATTATTCCTGTACTAGGTGGTAGCATTATAACTTGTAGTGTTTGGTTTGCTTCTTTCATAGCCTTCTTAATCTTCAGTAATATAGTCAGATCTGCTTGATCATCAGTTTATTAGTTTAGCCAAAGGCATCTTGGCATGAGAGCCCAACTTAGGATAAAAATCACAAGTCTAAAGTCTTATTAGAAGATATCGCTTGATTCACAGAGAGGCATGCTAGTCACAAGCTACTAATAGAGATGACATCTTGTTGCCAGTTTTTCTTTCCACTCAAGGCAGTCTCTATATCTTTTGCACACAAGATGCATGTTTTGAATTCCCAGTTAATTTCTCTAGGTGAGAAGTAATTGGAAATAAAGCAACTTCACGTGTTTAAATAAACAACCAAGAGGACTGTAGAATTGTGAAATAGAATGCCAAAATGGAGTAATTTAAAATGGCATGAAGTCCCTGGATAAGATCAAAGAAAGTTCCCTTTCCAGTTGACACCACTTTCGGGGTGGGAAATGGCACCTTGCTGTGGTCAGTATTTATTGTCTGTGCAAGCTTAAGACAATTCTTATCTCTGGTTCCACAGTGTGAAAGCCTTTGAAACAACTGGGGTCCTCAAGAGAGTGCTGACACAGAGCAATGGCAGAGAACAGTGGCATCCCTGGCAGTTGGATAGCTCCAGTTAGGGGTATTTCAAGATAATGTATAGATGGCATTACCCTATAGTAGGAAAGAGGATTGCAGTTCAACAGTTCATGCTTCAGAACTGGAAAATTATTTCTAATATTCTCTAACTATAAACTCAGACAAAGATTTACTCTTCTTTGATGTAAAATTGGGACCCAATGAGTTAGCAGAAGTGAAAAGTCTCTCTCTCACCAAATACAGTTCAGAGCTTCATGTTCACAAACTCATTCAACCAATCACAGTTTCTAAAAATCTAATTCTCTTACTTGGGAGATTTTATATACAATGTCCTAACTAAAAACCCATCCATCCTCTTCCTTCTCTCCACCATAGGTCCATTTTATGCTTTTCAAACTTTCCATATAACTTACTCTATAATTTCCTTTCCTACTCTCATGTCTTTATTCCTTAAAAACAGACACTGAGCAAACAAATACACACCAAAGGCAAGTAAGCACCTCATACCTGTGAAGATAAAAGAGCTATCTGCAAGAAATAGTAGACATAGAGATTTCATATTCATGGAGAAGATAATGCCCTTCTTTAAAAAAAAAAAACATTCAATGCAATGTTCATCAAAAATTCATAGAACAGTATCAACAATATGGGTGATGTCCATGTCATGGGATTAGATTTCATAAAAACCCAATGTCTCTTAGATTTCAGAGCTAGAAGGGAACTTGGATATCAAGTAGACCCATTTCTTCACTTTGCAAAGGAGAGAACTGAGGCTCAGAAATGCCCCGGGATTGCCCCTAGGCTACCCGGCTAGTGAGTTCTATCTCCTCATCCTGCTCTTACTTTAGTTTTTTTTCTGAATAACCACGACGTCTTCCACAGAAGAGTGAAAGAATGCAAAGAAATAGTTGTGCTGCAAAGGTATACATATAAGCTGGTTCTTTAGGAATGAAAAGGAACAAAAATGGTAAAATAAAAAATTGGAGGATGTAGATCAGTTTGATAATTTGACCTACATTCTAGTTATCCCAATCATATCGCCTTTTTAAAGATTATTGTAGAAAGTTTTAACATAAGCAAAACAGACCCATTCTTCTGATTGATCACAATCACATACAGTTAAAACCCCCGAGGAATGCATTAGAAATTAGAAACAACTTGGACAGTTTTCCAGTCTGTATACACACACACACACACACACACACACACACACACACACACACACATATACGTGTGTGTGTGTGTGTGTGTGTGTGTTTCACGTAGGATTGCCCCCAAATGATCATTTTTCAGTGTTTATAACCTATTTTGACTTTAGGCCACTTGAAACTTAGGGCTTTATTCTTTTCTTTGTAAACACACAATTCCAATGTAATCTGTTTTGGGAAATCAAGATGGGATACTTAGGAAATGGAAACTTTTTTCACAGAAATCTTTTTCATGGGATCTGATAAGGTGGCTACCAATCTCAACCTTTTGATGTGAAATCTCCTGGAATCTCTCAACATCATGTAACTAGTGACATATAACCAGGGTAAGGAACACTGTTGCGTTCCTCATTAACTAACCAGGGACATTTGGTAATTTGGATATCATCTGGAAGGGACAGGCATCCGGGATGCCTGACATGTAAAGTACTCTCAGGCTTGCTTGTCTGAACAAATCCCAATAGAAGAAAATATATAGTGCAGCTAGTTGGACGCCATGTAAGAAATTATTAGCCAGCAGAGCAGAGTGAGTGACACTTATTTGAGGTGGGGTATGCGCACAGTACCCCAGGCAATTGGCTTTCATCTTCCCTAGTATTTATTTGATAAATTTAGCCATCATTCTTCACTACTCCCTCTCCTATCGGAAGCAGTCATCTTGGGGTAAGATGATTTATTATAAATTTCACATAGTATTACTGAAAGAGCTTTCCAAGGGAAACAGATCCTCCTGGAAAACCTGGCTGGGTCAAAGAGGAATGGGGGATTGAAGCACCAACTCTGCCTTGTCCTGACTGACCCCCAGCAGCTCTGGCTTCCTTGTGTTCCTGAGATCTTTCTGCTGTCAGATGTGCCCTAATCAAGCTGCAACCTCTTTAGAAGCGGGAGAGAGAACGCACCGGGAGGCAGAGCTCCATTTTCGTTACTAAGATGAGGAAGCTGTGAAGCCTGGAAGGAAGAAAGTCATTCAGTCACCTTGTTTGTTCCCTGCTTCTCCTTACGGAAGGTCAGGGTTTCCTCATCCCAAAGAAGGGTGGTAAGGAGAGGGCCCATTTCCAATAACTGATTTTTAACTCACTTTGTTTCTCCCATATCTGACTGCTTACTCAGGCCCAAGTAGGGAATCGAGTATAAGGAATTCTGTAGTGCAACAGCATTCAGAGGCAGAAAAATGCACGCACACACACGTACATACATGCATACTCAAACAAGGGGCGCTGTTTTGTTCCCCCAGTGTCAGTCAGCCTTTTGATTTCCTCTGTGCTTTACTCAGGACCATAAGTAGGGCATGTGACTAGGACAAGGAGGTTACCCTTTGAAGGTGGTAAGGGAATGGGTTACATTTGTTCCATTTCCTATGCTCTTTATATTCATGAGATGATTATCATGCAAACGGATTTGTGCTGTGCCATTTCCTGTTCTTGTTACAATCTTTATCATGACAAGAAGGTACCAGGTTTTAACGCCTGGTGTTATATTTAACTGTTTTCAATAACTGCTGTGAAGTGTGACTTTTCTTCCCATATCATGTTGTTTGCACAGAAAGTAAAGGTAGTGCCATCTGGGTATTTGAAGGGTGTACACCAGGTTGTCTTGAGGCTCTAACATAGCAGGGTAGGAATACACATCATCTTCCTTCTATATCCCCAACCTAACCAATGGGAGAACTTTCACGAGAGGCTCTGACTTACTTTCCACATAGACTTCAGATGCCCACTTTTCTTATCCCTGGCTCTTTATAACCCAAATGACACTCCTAGTGACAGTCAGATTGTGTAACTTAAGGGGTAAGGCAGTGCAGTTTCCAATTATCATCAAAGAATTTCCCCAGCATTACCATGCTGAGACTTCAGGCTGTTGATAGGGATTAGATCAAAAATAGAACATGGTATAATAAGAACCTTTGCTTCCCGGCGTGGACTAGAATCAGAATAGTTAATGGTATAACACTTTCAAGCTCTTCTCTCTTTCTCCTCTCCCTCTCTCTCTCTCTCTCTCTCTCTTTCTCTCTCTCTTTTAAAGCAGGTTTAGTTCTTGTGAAAGCTGCTGAATTGACAGCCCAGGATACTATGCATAGAAAAATGATAAGCTTTCCTTTTCTGCTTTTCCCGTTATACCTTCGGCCTGCCCTGGAGGGAATATCTCAAGAAGGAAGAAGTTAGTTCTTTCTCCAGATACTTTTAATCTTTGAATTAAGGAGTAGGAGTATTATCCAAGCTGCTTATTATGAAGAATGTATCAAGATGTGACTATGTTTTTCCTAAGATCAAAGCTAAAATTGACAGAACATTTCATAGAGGCATCTGCAAAACCACCCAGCTAGAGACAGTTTTGAAATCATGTGTGTCTTCTCATAAGTAAACTCCTGAGTGCTCCAAGTGAGTTTTGCAATCCATTGTTTGTGGTTGAAGTTTTAAAAATTCAACCTTCAGATAAAGATAGGGTAGAGCATTTGCTTTATAACCAGTATGTATGAAGAATGTAGTCACTGCTACTGACCAGCCAGCTACACTCCTTGATGGCAGAGCTCAGAGCCATGGAGCTAAGTAGGAGGGCCCAAAGACTTCAGCCATAGGTTGAGGTATGGTGGAGTATCCAAAGTCTTCCAAAGCTTGACAGAGTAAAGACTTTTGACCCCTTTATTATACAGGACTTATATTTATAAACTTTGTGGTGAGGGTCCACTGATGCATGTGATGTGAAAGGGGTCCTGAAATTCCTAAGATTCTATGTAAAGTTTTATGAGCATATAAATTTTTTTCTCCCAAGAGTGTATCTTCTTAATTTTTATCTATTTTTCAAGGAGATCTGTGGCATCTCACATTTATTTATTTTAAATGTCTTAATGTTTATTTTTGAGAGAGAGAGAGAGCATGTGTGTGAGTGAGCATGAGCCGGGAAGAGGCAAGCAGAGAGAGAGAGAAGGAGGGAGGGAGGGAGACACAGAACCTGAAGCAGGCTCCAGGCTCTGAGATGTCAGCATGGACCCCAACATGGGGCTTGAACTCATGGACCAAAGATCATGACCTGAGCTGAAGTCAGAGCTTAACCACTGAGCCACCCAGACACCCCGTGACATCTCACATGTAAAAAGCTACTATTTTGGATGGTCAAGTTTAATTTCTCACTTTTTTCCAGTTCTGGGACCAAGTGTCACCAGTCCTAGTCAGAAAACAGTTAGAAAAGGCAATGGATCACTAACAAATTAACATCTTCTTAAAAGTAAAGTATTAGGGTACATTTACAAAAATGTAGATGTTCACCTACAAGCACCACTCACTGTAAGGAAAGAAAGGATTTCTTTAATGAATACCATCATTTTAAAAAAGGGGGATGAAGAAAAATATCATGCAACTTATAAAGAATGAAAGTCTATTATCAAATATAATGATTCCCTCTGAGAAATGATCTGTGAGTGCCAATACAAACATAACCACATTGCCTGCTCTAATTAAGAGAGAGAGAAGCTAAAGACAACGGCTCCTCCTTTTCCACCTAATATTGTTCTGAGGAGTTCATAAGGTCAGGAACTTGACACTGGTTTCGAGTGGAAGCCAGTCAAGCAGGATTTCTTTACCCTCTGGACAAATGGTTGGCCTACTTCAGGAATTTTGAATAATTATTGCTGTTCTCTTCAGCCAGGAGAAGTTTACCTTTCACAAAAAGACCTTGTGGCATTAACTTAATCCTGTTGCCTGAATACACAAAATCAGTTTTGCTCTGCAGAGTTTTTGTTCCTAATTTACTAGTCTGAGACTTATTTTATCTTGCTTCGCACTCATGGTGTTGCTTAGAGCCTGACAGAACGCCTAGCACACTGCACTTCCTGGAAGGGAATGCCCCTCACAAATACAAAGTAGTAAAAGGAGAATATCACTGTTTCAAGTGTGTGCAATGTCAATTTTCTCTATGGGGCACAGAGGCAGCAATTTTGTGCCTGCAACCATGATACCCAAGAATTTTTCCTCCTTGTTTCCCCACTAAAACTACTATATTCCAATACATAGTAGTAGCTAAACAATCTGTAGCAACACAGAGAGTAAGGAATCAGTCATCTGTACGGAGATCATTATTGTATTGTTATAAAATAAGCAGTTGAATCAACTAAACTTTCCCATAGTCAGGTTCTTAAACAAAATTGGCATCTAAATTGGTTTGAAGAGGACGTGGTATTGACAACCATTGATCAAGATTGCCAACAGCTCTATTTTCATCAGGAAAGCAAGGTTCCCTTCATTTTTAATTCCCTCTTATTATTCCTTAGTGATTTCTATTGTTTTGGAATCATCCTCTACCATACATAACAAGTACTATTAATCATATGGGATTAGCCATCTAAATTCCCAGGGAACAGAAAGTAGCTGTGGATATTTTTGTAACCTGCCATATTATTGCCTTAATGGCTGCCTCAGATTACTAGAGTAATTTTCACAAAGAATTCCCAAGCAACTAGTACCTCAAAAATTATTCTACTTCAATAGCTCTGAGAATCGATTATTGTTTCATAAGCACTGTATGGACTTAAAAATGTATAGATACTTTGATCTGGTTTAGGAAAATATTGTCTGCTTTGTGGTGATCTGTGAGGGTCTTTAAATTTGGCAGCATATATGGGTATGTTTCATAACATCAGTCTAAGGCACTTAGTTTTTCATCCCAGTGAAAAAATGCATAGTTTGAATCACTAATGTTTTTTGCAGCCCATACAATTGGGCTTGTATCCAATTAGCCAGGCAACAAGATTAGTGGTTTGCACAGAATTAAAGTTTCAATTTGTTTTGACTTGTATTTGTTGCTTGCTTTATCATTTCAGTATGATAGTGTTTATAGATTTTTTAAATGTTTATTTATTTATTTTAAGAGGGAGGGGGAGGAGCAGAGAAAGAGAGAGGATCCCAAACAGGCCTGTACTGCCTGCATAGAGCCCAATGTGGGGCTCGATCTCATGAACTGTGAGATCATGACTTGAGCTGAAATCAAGAGTTGGACATTTACCTGACTGAGCCACCCAGGCAATCCAAGGGATTCTAGATTTAAGAACAGTTGAGTGGCCTTTTAAACAATTTGCCTAGATGTCTTGTCACTGAAGCTTTTCAGTATATAACCATTTCATGGGCACAGTAAGAAAAATGTTTTTATGACAGTTACCACTTGTTTTTGCACACCTTAGATAAAATTAAATACTCATAAAGAACATCAAGTTAGTGTTTATGTAATTTGAGATGTGGGAGTTAAGGTTGTAAGCATGCTCTACTTCAGACTTTTGTTTCTCATAGCCTGTGTGTGAGGCCACGTGGATTCAGGTGGTCCCAAACTGAGAAACCCCAACTTATAAACCTTCACTTTGCTTGTTGAAGAGTATCCAGATTTTTAAAAAATATTTTAAACCTGTAGTAAGAACACTTAACATTACGGTCTTAAGTTTTTAAATACAATATGGTTTTGTTGACTCTAGATTCTATACTGTACAGATCTCCAAATGTTTCATACGGACACTTTATACCCATTGAAAAACAACTCCTTACTTCCCCCTCTCTCTTGCTCTTAGCAGCCACCATTCTACTCCCTGCTTCTATAAATTTGACTCTTTAGGATTTCACATGTAAATGGAATCATAAAGTATTGGTCTTTCTGGGACTGGATTATTTCACTTAGCATAAGGGCCTTCCTCAAAGTTTACCTGTACTGTCCCATATACCAGGATTTAAGGCTGAGTAATATTCCAATATATATGCTGCATATTATACACTAATCTGTTGATAGTCATTTAGATTGATTCCACATCTTGACTATAATAAGTAAGGCTGCAGTGAATATAGAAATACAAGTATCTTTTAGAGATTTTAATTTTCATTATTTTGGATAACTGAGTTTTCCTTTTTTGAAGAAATTCCATACTGCTTTCCATAGTGACTGCACCAGTTTTACATTCCTACCAAGAGTATACAAGGGTTGCAATTTCTCCAGCTCTTTGTCAACACTTTTATTTCTTTTTAATCAAAAAAAATTTTTTATGTCTTTTTTTATTTATTTTTGAGAGACAGAGAGAGACAGCGCGAGCAGGGGAGGGTCAGAGAGAGAGGGAGACGCAGAATCTGAAGCAGGCTCCAGGTCTGAGCTGTCAGCACAGAGTCTGACGCGGGGCTTGAACCCACGAACCGTGAGATCATGACCTGAGCCGAGGCCGGACGCTTAACTGACTGAGCCACCCAGGTGCCCCAACACTTTTATTTTTAATAGTAGCCATTCTAACAGTTATGAAGTGATAGCTCATCATGGCTTTTCGTAGTGTATCTTGGATTCATGATATCAAACATATTTTTACATAGTTGAATATTTATGTCTTTATTGGAGGACTTTGTTTAGGTTCTTTGTCCCCCCCCACCGCACCCCCTTTTTTTTTTTTGCACACTATGGAGTTGTAGGAGTTGAGTGACCAGATTTGATATTCATTTAGATAGCTCCTAGGATAATGATTTTTAGATGCTTAAAAATACTTTTATCAGTACCATGTAAATGAATACTAGGATAAACTTTTCTTTTGTCCAGAATGTTGGGTGTTAGAGGCATCAATAGACAAAGTTAAGTCCCATTCTACTTTATAAATTTTAAGTAGTTATCTGTTATATTTGGATTTCTATCATAACAAAAATATTATAAAGCCCATATACAAAACAACCCTAATGTGATGGTCATGGAAGTTTGCTACTAAGGTTTGTCTTTTTTTTTTTTTAATGGTTTTTATTTATTTTTTGAGAGAGAGAGAGAGACACACACAGTGCAAGCAGGGGAGGGTCAGAGAGAGAGGGAGATACAGAATCTGAAGCAGGCTCCAGGCTCTGGGCCAGCTGTCAGCACAGAGCCCGATGCAGGACTTGAACCCAGGAACCGTGAGATCATGACCTGAGCCAAAGCCAGACGCTTAACTGACTGAGCCACCCAGGCGCCCCTAAGGTTTGTGTTTAAGAAAGGTCTTACCAATCAGCTGAAAGAAGCTCAGTTAGCTGATCACCTTTTTGGCTTCACCACATAGAAGCCAAGGCAAGGCTCTTTTCAGATAACCTCAGCCAATGACTGAGGCCATTCTGCCTCATGATTCTGTGGGCAATTTTTCTGACTGAGCCTCCCAACTAGGCTAACTGAGGCTCCTCAGATCTGCCCCTATATTCTCTTCCCACCTAATCCTTCTTTCCTTTCCCCCTCTCCTCTCACAGGAGTGAGACCCAGGTCATTATCTAGAGGCTTTCCTCACTTACTCCCTCCTCATTATCCTTCAGAGGCCTTATCCCAATAAATCTCTAGTGCTTTTATCTCCACCTTGTAGTCTGCTTCCCGGACCACCTACCCAGCACACCTCCCTTGAGTTCCAAATCCCTTTCTAGCTGCAACCCCAATTTTTGTTCTGCTTTGCAACAGAACTTTGCATAAGAGACATCTAACACTGTGGTTTCCACTTCCTACTTCCTGCTTTCTGGGAAAGCCCCATCTATCCGTCTCCCATTACCAATGTGCCACTGAAAAAGCTATCTCTACTGAAACAACTTATCTCTGTGTTACAAATCCAATGTATACTTTCCTGTCATCTTGTCTCCCAGTGACATTTGACATATACACATTTTTAAAGAAGATTGGAAAGTTACTTTTCATGTGCAAGTCAAAGAGCCAATATCAAGTCCTAGTTAAAATATGGCCTTCGGAATTAGATAGCTTTGAGTCCTCAATCTAGGATTTGTGAGCTTTGTGAATTTGGGCAAAATGATAACCTCACTGTGCCTTGGTTTCCCTGCCTATAAATAGGTAATAGCAGCATCTACCACTTGAAATTGAGGATTAAATTAGATTAAGGAAATTTAAAAATTATTTGGGCACTGGAATTGCTTGGAATCATTTTTATTATTCAAAGACATTCTTTTGGCTTTTCTCCTATTTCTTAGTGCCCCTCTCCATTCTTTGCTAGTTCTCTCTTTTGAGAGAGACCTCTAAATAATGCAGTGCTCCAGAGCTTGATCAGATATCCACTCTTAGCTATATTTTCTCCTAGCCCAGGAAATTTACATCCCACCTAGATGCCAACAGCTTTTCAATAGGTCTTTATCCTTGACCCATATTCAACAATGTAGTTTACATTTCTACTTGTACATTAGAACAAACATATCAGAAAGAGAACTCTTGATAACTTCCTATCTTGTTAAAACCTATTCTTATATTCCCATTTCCACCAATTTCCCATTTGCTCAAGTTGGAAAGCTAGGAGTCTGTGCTTACTCCCTTTTATTACTCTACTATTATTACTATGGTGAAACTACCATTACCTCTAGCCTGGATTATGGAAATAGTCACCAACCATGGACTCCTGGCTTTCACTTTTTTCTCCTTTACAGCAGACTAAGCACAAAATTACCAAATTCATCATTTGTTTAGCATATGGTAAAAGTATGTCACGTCTCTCCTTCTTAAAACCCTTCTTTGGCTTCTGATTGAATTTTAACAAAATCTAAACATCTCCTTTGGATTATATAACACTGTTTTATCTGGTCTCTGCATACTAACCCATCATTTCCACCCAAATTACTCATTATGCTGCCAACTTTATTGGTCTACTCATTGGCCTTTAAATACACTAAACTCTTATTATCTGCTCTCTGGGGCCTTAGGTGTGCTCTGCCCCTCAATGTGTCCTCTTCCTTTGATTTTTACCTGGGTGGTTACATCAGTTCAAATTTTGGCTCAGATGACACCACCTTCTGGGAAGCTTCCCCTGACCAGTTACCTAAAGGATTATAGGGCCACCTGGGTGGCTCAATTGGTTAAGTGTCCTACTCCTGATTTTGGCTCAGATCATAATCTCATGGTTTAGAAGTTCAAACCCCATGTTGGGCTCTGTGCTGACAGTATGGAGCCTGCTTGGGATTCTCTCTGCCTCTTTCTGCCTCTACATCTCTCTCTCAACAAATAAACAAACAAACTTTAAAAGTAAAGGATAATATACTACCCTTCTTTATTATTCTTTAGCTTTTTCTAACACTGTTGAAAATCTGAAGTTGACTTGGTTGCTTGTATGCTTGTTATCAGTCATTTCACATTAGAGTTGAATTTGCTTTAGGAGAAGAGACCTTATCTGTCTTATTCATTTCTATATGTCTACCACCTAAAGCAGTGTCTGGTATACAGCAGGTGCTTAATAAATATTGCCCTAATTAATAAATGGCTGAATCTTGGCAGACAGTGAACATTTATTTTAGCAAAAGAGTGGTAGAACAGCGATTAGCAATTTAAAGGGACCACTGTGGGTAACAGAATGTAGGTAAGCATAGCTCTTATTGCCTGAACTAGAAATTGTAGAAGTCAGGCAAATGAACAAAGTGATAATATTAATGTTAAAACTAGAAACTAATATTAAAAAAATTAAAACGCCAACATTTTTGTCATGAAAACTTCATTTTATGTTAAAGTTTACATAGATACTGGGGTGAGATAAAGTTAACATTTCTTAATCATCTACCATAGGCCTAGAACTTATCTAGGCTCTTTACATTAAGATAAAAAACTGTATTTGTCAGAGCATATTCACTCATTACTTTCATGTTAGAGTGATAAAAATAAACTAGTATTTAGGTGTAAAGTAGAATCTTTATACTAATATTTCTTTTTATGTTTATAAAATAATACTTGCTAAATTTCCTATGTAATGTAAAAATCAGCACTTTAAAAGAACTTAGAAATCGATAAAGCCATTTTCCTTTGGGAGACCCTGTATTTTATATTTTAATACATTATAAATCAGAAATAAAAATTATGGTTTATTTCATTATAAGCAGAATGCTTTCCTGAATATTTTCAGTGATTGCAGATGGTAAAGGGAGGCATTTAAAAGATAAAAATGATGACTCCTTCTAACTATTTGCTCTATAGAGACAATTTGCTAAGTACTATGCCTATAGGACTTCACTGAAGTACTTGATGGACTATTTTACAATTTAAAAAACAAAACAAAAAAACAAAACTAAGGCTTAGAAAAGTTGAGTTACTTGACTAAACGCAATTTGTTAGTAATTATCTCAATGAGATTTGAATCCAGATTAATGGCTTTAAAGCTCTTAACCATGGTTATGAGGTACATGTTCATAACCACCTCCCCCTATTCATGTATTGACGTCCTAACCTCCAGTGTGATGGCATTGAGGTAGGACCTTTGGGAAGTAATTAGGTTTAGATTTCGTCATGTGGGACCCTTATGATGAGATCAGTGTTTTTATAAGAAGACAGATCTCTCCTCCTCTCCACTGGCATGCAGTGAGGAAAACCCATATGAACACACAGTCAGAAGGTGGCTTTCTCCAAGCCAGGAAGCAGGATCTCACCAGGAACCAAATCTATGGAGAGCTTGGTCTTGGACTACCTAGCCTTTAGAACAGTGAGAAGTAAAGTTCTGTTGTTTAAGCCACCCAATCTACAGGATGTGTAATAATGCCTGAGCAGACTAGACTACCACATTGCTAGGCAATCATTACATTGGTTCTAAAGAATGAATAGTCACATTAATGAGAAAAAATGGAGTTCTTTACTGCTTTAACAGTAAAACTCACAAGGGATTTTTCTCTTAGTTCAAATAATATTTTATTAGAAATTAAGTTGTAAAGGTATATGATGAGGTTCGTCACCAAAGAGACCAAGTTCTCTCTGCAGAGTTATGGTTGCAGCTCTGTGGGAATCCTTCAGTGTATTTGATGCAAACCCTCTGGGGTGCCTTGCTTTCATGAGCACTAAAAAATCCATGTGAGTATTGAAGGAAAGACTTGAAAGGCCCTCTGAGCTGACCCAGAGTCAGAATGTTCCTTACCTATGCTCCCTCGTAGGGGATTCTGGCTTGATCAATCTCAGATTTTCACTCATAGCCAGCAGCAACTGTACATGCTGCATAGGCAGTATCTTAAGCTCCCAGAGGGATGAAATGCCTCATCACTCAGCAACCACTTTGGCAGACTAAAGGGTGACATTGATTGGCTCTGAACAAGTGAGTAAGAGAAACAGTGTCCAAATCTCCAGGGGAAGCTAGGGAAAGAAAAATAAAAAAAGCAAACCCCTTTTAACACAGTCTTTAAATCTTCCAGACTCAGAAAATAAAAGCAAATCCATCTGCAGTGGGAAATCCAGCCACTCAAGTGAGGGTCCCAACAAAGTCATCCTTAGAAAGTGACACATTATTTTATTTATTTATTCAATGTTTACTGAGCCCCTGTTATATGCCAAATACTATTCTAGGCCCTGCGGATACAGCCTATACAAAATGTCCCAGATCTTAAGGAGAAAGACAAATAAATAGATAATATATCAGGCGTTGATCAGTGCAAGGGTGAAAAGGAAAATGAAGTAAGCAAGAGTGTACAGGGAGGAGGGGAATGAGTGCTGTTTCCACACTGGGATCTATGAAGGCAGGCCTCTTTGATAAGAGACCTCAAGGAAATAAAGGGGTCAGCCATCCTGATATTTTTCAGAAGAGAGACTAGCAAGGGTAGGGTGGTACATAAGCCACTCAAAGAAATCAAAGTGGCTGAAGCAGAGTAAAAAGGGGAAGGAAGAGATACAAGTTGTAGTGTGGGCCCAGATCAGGTGCCAACTGACAGGGTGTGCTAGGACTGAAGCATAACTTGGAGTAGATGGAAAATGATTGGGGGTCTTTGGCAAAGGAGAAAGAGGATAATGGGTCACAGTTTAAAGGGACCACTATGGATACAGAATATAGGAAATAAGGAAGGTGAGAAGTCAGTAGGAAGCTAATTCAGTTGTTCAAGAGAGAGTTGATAGTTTGAACCAGAGTAAATGCAATGGAGATCATGAGAAATAGTCACATTTGAATATATTTGGAAGGTAGAACTGACAGGTTTTACCAACAGCTTGCATATAGAGTGTGATAGCCCAAGAAGGTGATTAAAAGGATAATCCAGGACCATTTATGGAGACTGGGAAAATCGGAGGAGGAATAATTTGACTAAGGTTAGAAAATACTGTGAGGGCTTTTGTAGACCTGTTAATTTTGAGATACTTTTCGATATCCAAGTGGAATAAACAGTTGGATATAAAAATCTGGAGTTTAGAGGAAAGGCTCACACTTAACATATAATTTTGAGAATTGTCCAAATAAGGGACAATAGTTAAACACATGGACCTGGAAAGAAGGGAGACATGGGATAATAAGGAAGTAAAATACAATGAAAACAGCTAATAATTAAGAGAGGTTACTGTGTGCCAGGCATTATTCGAAGTGCTTTCCTTACATTAAACTCTCTTAACCCTCATAATGCTATGAAGTAAATACCATTATTCAATATTTGAGGTAACTGAGTCACAGAGAAGTTAAAATACTATATCCCAGCGCTAGACAGCAGGAAAAGGCAAAGTTCAAACACAGGCAAATAAGTTCCAGAATCTTCCACAGAGAAGAGTCAGGTACACATTACTCTTTTTGGACCTGGTTTCCTCTTCAGTGCCTGCACCCCCCAGTGATGGTCAGAACAAAGAATAAAAATAAAGGTCAGAGTTTTGCACCATTTAAATTCTAATCTCATACAATCATTAAACACTAGCAAATGGAAGATTTATAAACAAGTTCTTAAAAACAGTGCGCCAAGAAACCAAACAAAAAACATCAAACACACTTTCTCTTAAAAGAATGGTAAACAATCACAGGAAAGAAATAAAAATAATTTTATTCTATTTACCCAATTTCATCATAGATAATAAGGTACCTTTTGATTTTAGAGATCTAAAAGGAGAAAAAAGTATAAGTCTTAGAACTGAGGAAACACTAACATTTTACAGCAGCCTGGTTTATTCTGTTGACTGAGTGAGTTCTAAGCACGGTTTCACCAGAAATATATTGTTCTTAATGTACTGTCAACTACATCAAACCACAATGCCTCTTCTTTAATAAAAATGATTTTCTTCTCTAGGAATAATATTCATGGAGAGCACCAGTAGTATCTTTATTTTTAACTCTTCAGTTATCTTTTTGCATATATCACTTCAGAATGAGGTTCATAATGATGGCTGATGACAGGTAGAAGAACACAAATTTTCACATTGCTTTTATTGATGGCGGGATCTTTATCTCCTCCTGATAGGTCTAATATAGTAGGGGCTTGGTAAATCTTTGCTAAACAAATCAATAAGATTTAAATTTAATACTTGTTCCTCTTGTCAAAATATTGCCATGTATAACTACAGAAGGCATCTGCAAAACTCTGTCCCTTTGGATTTTGCTGATCTGATCAAGTGCCAAGTTTCTGAAAACAAACATACTATTTTGCTTGGTTAATCTGCATATTTATCAGGTTCCTCAGTCTCAAGTATCCCTGGACAGGCTCAAACTGAGCACTTCTCCCTAGAGAAGTTGCTGCCATTATCCAGTCACAGCAAAGAGGATCTTAACAGTAGGGCAGACCTTGAAGATGTACCAAGCAAAACAAGCCCAACACAAATGAACAAACACTGAATGATTTCACTTATAGGAGACAGGAATAGGGGTGATCAGGAGCTGAAACGTGGGGGGAATGAAGAGTATTTTTTAATCAGAATGAAATTTTAGTCTGGGAGGATTAAAAAGTCCTAGATGGCTAGTGATGATGTTTGTACAATAGTGGTAATGGTTGTACAGCAATCTGAATACACTTAATGCCACTGAGGTGTATATTTAAAGATGTACATCTTCCCTAAAGATGGTAAAAGGGTAAGTTTTAGGTTATGTATATTTTACCAGAAAATACTTATACACAAACAGTTGGGTGGCTATAATGATACATTTCTCCATTCTTAAGTGGTTTTCTGAAGCCATGGCCGGAAGAGTAGATTTCTCTGTATCTACTTATAGATGCATGTGTGTGTACACATTTGCCACCAGACCATTCGCCTTGTCTCCAAATAAATTATATTTTCATCTACTCTAAACCTATCAATCCAAAATTTAATTTTCAGGTGATTTCAAACATGCAATTTTCCAATTGACTTTAGGATTTTTTCTTAACTGTGTACTAACGTACTGACTCCTGAAATGGATGCCTGAATTTGCCCCAGGTTGAGACAGGGAAGGGCTCCTTTAGACTCAGGCTACTTGCCTGCCTTCAATTTACAATGAGACCTTATCACTTGCTGGGAGAATTTGAGAGGCTGAAAAAGACTCAGACAAAGTTCTCCAGAGCAGAGGGATGAAATACATTGGAAACTACAGCTTAACACCCTTTTTCCTCCTATTACTAGGATATTATGGGAGGGCACACATTTTTGCTGGCCAGAAGATCTTCGCCCTATCTCTGGCCTTGCCTCTAGTGCCCATGTGATTTTGTACAACTAATGTCTCTGATCTTACGTTCCTGATCTATAAAATTGGAAACACCAGTACCTATTTTGCTCAGTTTTTGTGAATCTATCATGTTGGGCATAGAGCAGATACTTAAGAAATTCTGTTTCTTTCCCTTCCCTAATTAGAGTATCTTGGCATGATCAGTAAGAGTTTGGATCTTGGATTATAATTATGGGCAACCCATAACTGGTCCACAAGCCAATCTGTATGAAGAAGGCTTTGTCTGTGATCCTGTGGCAGAAAAAAATGAAATCTCTAAAGCTAAAGACCATCTAAATATAATGGAGGGGGAAAAAAACCCAAATGGTTATTTAAAACCCAAACTATAACTACTTTGACTCAATGGGGAATGACAAAACTCATTATCAGTAAAAATTAATCAACACTCTTACCTTCCTTGAAGGGTCTATTGTGGGTGGGAGGAGAGAGAATAAAGCAAAGTCTAAAACCTCAATGAAATTCTGTAGTATTGGTTGAAAGAAAGAAATAGGGATAGATAGCCCATTGCTTATGCTGGCATATGGATGTGATTTTGGTTATGCAAGGGTAGAGAGTGTAATCAAGTGAGAGGAATAGAAATTTGGGGAAAGTTTAGACAGAGATACCCAATAAGGTTAACTATATCAATGTCTTTGTTATCTCCAAATCTTTAATAAAATGTTCTACATACTCCTATAACTGGTGAGAATGCTATTTGAAGGGAGAAATCAAGGAGAAAGTTCTGTATTTTGCTTCAAGGATAATATGGGAGAGTGCAGATACAACTTGGAGCACGGATCACAATCTAACACATTTATAATAAGCCATTCAGAGCCAGAGTTGACCAGCACACACCATCCTTGGCCTCTTCTTTTCTCCTTCCTTTCTTCTCTTCCTTTCTGGAAAAATTGGGAGGAATGGGAGGTTCCATGTGGGATACGCTTCAAATGCATTCCATTTGAATCTAAAAAGCATATCCCAGCTATGCCCGGGATATTCAAGCAGTAACAGGCTGGAAGAGAAGGAAGGCGGCCCATGCAAGCTCAGATATTGTCAGATTTCCCAAACAAAACTCAGGGATGGCAAAGCAGAGAGCTCACCCTCCAGTCCATTTCCCACAAACAAAATATCAAGATATCTCTGGAGAAAAGATATTCTATAGAGTTTGTTATGTACTTACACATAAAACATAATCCTTGTTTCTTAAAGGGAACACTTTACTAGAGAAAATTCATCAATACTTCGTTTCAAAGTATTTGTCAACTGCCAAGATATGTATTTGAAACTCCTGAGTTCCCAGTTTGGAGAAGAAGAGTGATACAGAACTTCACTAAAGACCCTGTCTTATTTCTTGGAAACAAAGAAAACATATACAAAGAAACAGGCTTTCTTTTAGGTAGAGTTTCAAAGTAAAGTTAGTAGACACAGTATACTTATTCATTGTATTCTCCTTCAGTTTGCTCTTTTTACCTGGCTAGACTCTTGATCCAATGCTATGGTGTCATCACTAACAATGCTAAGAGACTCCCAGATGGATATCTAGTTGAGCCAGTATTTTTTCCAGTATTCATCTTCCTATTTTTAACAGGGTAATATTTTGATATTAGTGAAACAAATTCAAGTATATTTAAGCTATTTCCTCTATAGAATTATAGAAACTAATTTTCTGGCTTGCTAGTTAGTATTTAAAAGGAGATAAGCCGTGCTAAAGGCAATGCTTGAAACATGGGTTCTCAGTAAATACTTCAAAAAAAAAAAAAGATTGAATAAAATCAAATGAACCAATGAATGAATGAACTAATGAATATATCAAGAGTTGGCCATATTTCAAAGGAACTGTCCAAATACTCTCAACTTACATAGGAACAATCCACTCTCTGCTTACCTTCTGTACCACTTCTCCATCAACAACACCCCCAACAACAGGATGCATGTACACAAAGGCAACCATGTATTGATATGTTTGTCTAGGGGTGTGGGCACCTAAATTATTTTTTAGGTGCCTAGTCTTACATTCGCAGGTTGAAGTCTGAGGAAGAAAAAGAAAATTCTCCAGTGCCTCCCTTTTTAGGCAGTATTGATTGATTCAATGAAAGAATAAGTGAAAACTCAGGCTATTACTCTCTTCCATCTGAGCTCTCTTGTAATGAGTATAAAATAGAGATTTTGATTTTTAATAAGATGTGTTTTTATAACTAGGTTATTGTTTTTTCACAAAAGTCATGGTAAAGATTCTATGAAACTTTTATTAGACACCAAATGGAAGTTTTTTTTTTCCTTCCTTGCTTTTTCAACAATTTTCTCCATGGGTTCATGTTTGTGATTAGATAATTACAGCACTCCATCCAAATCTTGAACTTGCATTGCATTGTGAATGTGTAATATTTTTGATTCTTATGGTTAGAAAAAGATACCGTTAAAAGATGGAATTATAATAGTTAATCGTCATTGTATTACCTGAATAAAACATTAAGGTTATTCACACGTGGAGATTATAGAGATTTCTGGCAAGGTGTTATTTTCAACTCTGAGCAGCTTTAACCTTTTTCTTTCAATCTCTTGGTGCAGCTTTAACCTTTTTCTTTTAATCTCTTGGTGCAAGGAAATATATTCAATTAGATGGGTTGCCATCAAGGTAAAAAATAGAGGAGTGCAGAAGCTACAGCTAGCACAGGCAAAGGAGGAGACTCAAAGAAGCCCATATCCTATGGGACCGCAGTGAATACCAAATATAAGCTGGAAATTTATAATTTCAGGAACCAATTTAAACAAAAATTCTACATATTTGTGTTAGTTTAAAAAGACGCAACCTATTTATAATCAAATGATTAGTACAGATTAAGAGAAAGGAGAAGCGAGAAAAGGTGTTGACAGGTGTAGGTTGGCTCCAGTAAGTTCCAAGGGTCAGCAGCTGAATGTGACCTCCGATTCTTTCCTGGCTTCTCTGCATTGTTGAGAGTTAGAATCGTCTAAATACCATGAGTAATATGGAAGTTCTCTGAAGGGTAAGTTAGTGCTCTGATTAACACTTTCGGATAATTCAACTGGAAACTTAATTGAGAAGCTTTGTCCTGACAGTTTCTCAGTGATGGGAGTGATATGCACAGTCACTCTGCTTGGAACTTTATCAGTTTTTCCTAAATCCTGGCAGCACAAATTCAACACTTGCTTGGTCATTGCTGTTGCCTTTTTCACGTGTAAGAAAAAGGGCCTGGTCCTTAACACCACAGTACACTTTCTTTCTCCTTCTCTTTTCAAACTTTACAGTTTATTCTATCCACAATATTTGTAAAAGATAAGGGATACAGTGCACTGGTCGTTCTCTGAAAATATTCTTGCAGTGTTGTGTTTAGTTTCTAGCTTATAAAGTTTCCTTTGATATTTCTGTACATTCCATTTCTTACGAAGTTTGTGTTTGGATTAGGTTTTATTCTTTTGTGATTAACACTAGTATAAATTATATTGATGTATCCCTTGCTATTTATCATATTCCTCTTCAGAGGTGTTTAAAATGTTTTAGACATTTCATGTCAAAATGCTTTCATGTTCTACACTGGCTTATATCCAATTAGTTTATTTCATATTCAAATACATAGATAATCATGTAAAATTAATTTCTCTTATAAAAAGAAATTTAAGAAAATGAACAATGTTCACTTCTTCTGTCAGACATTCTCTTCAGAGTCATTTAATAGAATTCTTAATTTTAGGGCTCCAGATAATTCTATTGTGGCCATATATCACCTCATTGGATGGTCAAGTGAATATTGTGTTTTAATCTAAGGCTAAGATAAACCAAATGTAGATAAACAACAATCGAAGAGACAACAGGTAAAAAGGACACCAAATTATCACCAGGTATTAAAACTAGTTTTATGGTTCTTCTGTTTGAGTTAGGATTCACATTTTTTAAAAGTACATCTTGGGGCGCCTGGGTGGCTCTGCCGGTTGAGTGCCCGACTTCAGCTGGGATCATGATCTCGTGATTAGTGGGTTCGAGCCCCGTGTCGGGCTCTGTGCTGACAGCTCAGCGCCTGGAGCCTGCTTCGGATTCTGTGTCTCCCCCTCTCTCTGCCCCTCCCCTGCGCGTGCTCTGTCTCTCTTTCTCAATGATAAATAAACATTCAAAAAAAAAAGTACATCTTACTCATCCTTGCTGTGTGAGCAAGAGCACCACTAACAGTAGTTACAGTGAAAGGGTTTTACTCTAAATTTCAAGAGAATAACATCTGAGATAATGATTGAAAGCGAATTTTGAATGTAGAGAACAAAGACCTTTTAGAGACTCCAGAAAGTTCCATTTTTCCTTATCCTGATTTCTGATTCCTGATAAATTCCAATAAACAGAGTTCCTTAATAAACTGCAGAAAACTTCCTAGAAGTCTCTTCCCTACTCTTCTATGACAGGATATTAAAAAGCCTTGGAAAAGATTCTGCTTGAGTTTAAAAAAATCTATTAATAAAGTCCAGGTGTCCTTTCTTTTTTACTGCAGGTTTTTAGCCCTTCAGTTGCTTAGATAAAGTTCATGTGTATATTAGAATCTAATAATCTGCCTAAGTTAAAATTTGTTCTCAATTTACTGCCAGAAATAATTAGAAGTCCTCATTTTAAAATCAGTCAAGATATGGACAAATTGTTGAGTGACATTTCTAAGAACTTTCTATTAAGTGAGAGGAACAGTATAGATCATTTTCTTGACATTTGTAGTGGTAAAACCCCTGCACTATATTGCTTTTGGTTTCCTGTAGACATGGTTACAGAAAGAATGAAGTATTCTTGTGCTTTTTTAAAACTAAGGATTATAGGGGCACCTGGATGGATCCATTGGTTAAGCATCTGACTCTTGATTTTGGCTCAGGTCATGATCTCACGGTTGGGTCATGCATTTGAGGCCTGTATCTGGGTCTGTGCTGGCAGCAGGGAGCCTGCTTAGGATTCTTTCTCTCCTGCTTTCTCTGCCCCTCCCCAGCTCCGTACCCCCCCCTCTCAAAATAAATAAACATTAAAACAAAAATAAAGATTCTAACCCAAGAAAGTTAAGAATCCTAAAAAGGGCACCAAAATTTATTCTAAATCTGCTAATACCTGGGTACAATATGGCAACTTCTCATTAATTTGTAATGTCTTCAAGTGTTTTTAATCTACAATTGGCTTTCCATTGTAATACCTCTTACATCTATTTCTCTATTTCCAGCATTCCTAAAGTAGCCCTCAGGGGCTCTGGAGCCTGTGGGGCTTGCCACTAGCCATAGGTAATTCACACTGAGATACAGAAGCTCTGTGAACCCCCTCATATATGAAATAAGAATAAGAGGGGAATATAATTATATATAATATAAATTTACGTTCTTAAAAACTTCATTTATACAGTGCCAACTCTGGCTCCTTTTACCTTGTACCAGAGCCGGTCCTAGATGATATGTCTACCTTTAATCCAAGCTCTGGCATTTAAGGTTGTTTCTAGCAACTTAATCTCTTTTGACTGTGGGAAATATTTTCTGTTATTTTTATTTGCGGTTTAAAGTAAAAACTGTCATCTGAGTTCTCCGTCTTTTCCCCCCAGCCCCAAATATTCCTGCTTGTCTCCAAACTTGAGTAAAACCACCATGAACGCTGAACTGTTCTCAGACTTCTTGGCATAATACTTTACCGGCAACTGTTCATGTTGGCCCTAGGTTTCTTAGTCACAGCCACTGGTAATCCGTTTCCTTCTTGGCTGTTAGGGAAGGGCCTGATTAACCAATCCAACAAATTCCACGCCCCACCCCCTGTTTCCTTAGGTTAGCTCTCTGCTCTAGTCTCAGGCTTCTTGCCAGGCTGGACTGAGAGTGATCAAGTTACCTTTGCGTTGGAGCCAGCAACCAGCAAGGGCACAATGCAGTTTATCAGCCCTCCACTCCACAATGGTCTTTTCTACATCAAAAGTCCTGCTTCCTTTTAACTGTTGGTGATTCTTTTTCTTCCTAAGGAAACGTACCACTTCTCCTATTTGTTTTTTATAATGAATTAATGCTTTTGTTACAATTTTACCTCCTTGGTCCATGTTAACACATCACTGAATTTCACTTAACTTGGTCAGACTTTACTTCAGCAGCAAATGAAGTAAGCAAAAACAAAATCTTTTCACCCCTCCAGAAAGTCTGGTGCTAAACTTATTATAGAGCAATACAGACTGGAATGATTCAGAAATGTTAGACATTTACAATTTTCACAAATATGGAAACGTTTTAGATATAGTCACTTAAAGCTGATTCCTTCTTAGAATCGTCTTTGCCAAGATTACTACATGAAAAGATCTCAAGAAGAAGTAAAATCTTTAACCTGTCAAGGTACGTTTGGCAAAGAGAATGACTCATCTTCATGAATTCTGTGTGCATTAAAGGTTCAGATGGGCAGCCAGGTGATCGGTAGGAGTGGGTTATTTACCTGGGAGGACCTGGAAAGCTTTTTACACAGTGTCAACAGGATTGTTGTTAAGCAGCAAGTCAGCAAACATGGGAAGGTTGTCATTAAACAATGTTGGGATTCAGAACTGTTGACGTTTATTTGCTTTTCAACTCCTCAACTGCTCATGGAAAGATCCAAGCTATCTAAAAAGAAAAGCCACATGCATCATTGCTCTCCTTCCCTCTCTTTTTAAAGCTCTTGGCAACCTGAAGATAGGATGAAACAATTCTTTGCCACCAGGCCTTTTTCACATGGGCTCCCACAAGTGGGCTTTGGGGGAGGGGGGTCATGAACTCCTGAAAATATAGGTGGCATTTGGTATATAATTATGTGCACATGGAGAGTCTCCTGTTTGGGTGTGGTGAGAGGGCTACACATTTTTTTTTATTAGATTTTTTTTTTTTGAGAGAGAGAGAGAGACAGACAGAGTATGAGCAGGGGAGGAACAGAGAGAGAGAGAGAGAGGGAGACAGAATCTGAAGCAGACTCCAGGCTCTGACCTGTCAGCACAGAGCCCCACGTGGGGCTTGAACTCTGGAAAAAGATCGTGACCTAGGCTGAAGTCAGATGCTTAACTGACTGAGCCACCCAGGCACCCCTGTTAGGTTTTTAAAGGGATCTGTGAAATAATATACAGTTTTCAAACTACTACTCTGGGGTCTAAATTGAGTGGTCTTCTTAAAGTGGGTGGGAAGGGGGGAAGAACATGGGTGTGATGCATGCTGTCCCCATGCACGATGGTAAAAAGCTTGACCAGCTAAGGTAGATGTGGAAGGAAGACAGGGAGCTGCTGCAAATTAAGAAGAGTATGTCGGAGCAACCGAGTGGAAAGAGAGAAAATTAATGTAGCCCCTCCAAGAATGGGCGGCAGGACCCTCTCGTCTTACTCAAAACAGATAGGGGTTTCTAGCTTTTTGCACTTATTGGAAAACGCACAGCAAGCAAGGTTTTTCTAAGGGTCTCACATACCAATTCCATCCAGGTACAAATGGGTTCAGGACCTACTTCCTATAGCACTTGGCTTATCATACAGTTCTGAGACTTATGTCCAGAGACCTCTACACAGCCCTCTATTTGCTCAATAAAGAGAAACTTACAGATCAGGATTTGTGCTGTTGCATCCCCAAGTCTGGATAGTTTCCCCACATCCCGTCAAGGTAGATTTCAGAAACAGTAATCTAACCTCTAAGATTCTGGTATTTTATTTCTGCTTATTTCACAGCCCGTCAAATGTCAGAGATGCTTCCCCCACCCCCACCTCCCCAAAGCAGGATCACCATCTTTGACTATTCCTTTCTCATTCACCCAACGGGTCCATATCCATCCACCATATGAAAACAACAGAAACAACAAGTTTTGCTCCAGTTTGTTGGCTCCTGCTTCTAAGGTATGCCTCTTGGCCACAGAAGATCTGTTTTGTTTTGTCTTACGGTTTTTCAGGTCAGAGAAAAGCCGCTTAAAAAAAACCCGTATCCTTCTTTGGGTTTATGGTTCATTTGAAGTATTGTGCCTCCTTTGCCTGGTCTCTTCAAGAAATTTTTCTGCTGGTGCCGTATCAGCTTCACTCCCCACAGCATGTAAACCAACGACCCTTGGGCTCTTCCCTCCTGCAAGGCAGGGAGTTGGGGGAATGATGGTAGAAATCAAACTTAGGTTCTCCCTGAAGTTTTAGATAATGCTCTTAAAATGGGTCCTTCTGCTTCCCACAATCCTTCCAGCTAACGGCACGCACACACACAAACGCCATTTCCACAGAATGTGACATTTTACTCATCAAAAAGTCATCATAATCAACTGACAACCTATCTGCTTCAACAGTGCTGAACTGCTTTTAGTATTTCAAATATGTCTATGTCTACTGATGCTATCACGTTAGTTCTTAAGTCTCTAAATTATCCTTTAGCATTAAAATAAAACCAGCATTGTTGAAACCTAAGTACGATGGTATAGAAATCTGAGTAGTTATTTGCATATGATGGTGACAAGTAACAGTGCGAGGTGAAGCATAAACATATGGTCTCTAATTTTGTGGACATCAAATGCAACTTACCCCCTAAAAGCTAAAGAGATGTTTAACTTTTAACTAAAGGTTAAAGACATGAGTTTCCTACAGCTGCTAATAGCAAGTTAATGGTGTAAAACAACATAAATTTATTCTCTTACAGTTCTGGAGACTCAAAGTCTGAAATGGCTTCCGCCGGTGCTGCATTCCTCCCGGAGGCTGAAGGGAAGAAACCATTTCTTTGTCTTTTCCAACTTGCAGAGACCACCTATATTCCTTGGCACTCGACCCCTTGCTCTGTCTTCAAAGACAACAGCACAGCATTCAAACCTCTCTGACCTTCCTCTCTCCCTCTTAGATGGACCCTCTGATTACAGTGGGCCCATCTGGATTACCCAGAATGCTCTTTCCAATTTAAGAGCTTGAATTTAGTTACACCTGCAAAGTCTCCTTAACCACATCACATATTCACAGGTTCTAAATATTAGCATGTGGACATCCAAGGTGGGGGGGGGAGGCATTATTAAGCCTAACAACATTAAATTGTCTACAATATAATGCTTACTCTAAAGAAGATAGTTATTCTTTAAAATTTCACTGGAAATCAAGATATTTACTTTTTCATTAGACACGTTCACCACAGCCAGGTGAGAATTGTTAAAGTAAATTCAAATGAGAAACTTCCCAATTCCACTCCACAAATGTGTTTTTAGAGCAAGTATAGACTAGAACATTGAGAAAATACTACCCGGCTCTTTGGGTGAAAGTTGTCAAGGTAATTTGCTTCTAGTCTGTGGTTTTCTCCACAAATGTTGCAAATAAGTCAGAACAAGGATGGAGGAATAGCCTAGGAGTTTAATATTCTCCAAACTGCTGAACGCTGACAAACCATAAAAACTGTCTTTCAATCCTTATTCCCAGTAAAGGAATTATGTTGCTGGTGTGCCCTATAGTTCTGACTTTCCCAAAGTTTGTAACTTTATGTCTTCCGACTCAGGAGAGCCGAAGCCCTGCTCAGTTGTTCAGGTGGCTGATGACCATGAGGCTCATTCTTTGGCTCTTCCCTCTCAGTGCCTTCCGTCCCCACTGATGATGAGTGACAGGTGGTGAAGGTGGAGCAGGTGTGCAGTGTTGGCCTTTGGCGTGTCGAAGCATGACTTGAAGGCGGAAACTTGAATTTTTAAAAAATTTCTTTCAGGAGAGGGGAACCAAAGGGATGACAGACTCCCATAGGAAATCACACACACCTGTTTTCTTCTTTCTTTTCTGTCTTTCTGTCTTTCTTTCTTTCTTTCTTTCTTTTTTTCTTTCTTTCTCTCTCTCTCTCTCTCTTTTTTTCTTTCTTTCTTTCTTTCGAATTTGGTGGTCTAGGCAGTTTCAGAAAACAAACCCTAGAACAAAACCATCAATATGAGAACATCTTTGTGCTGTTCAAGATTATTCGCACAAGCTAAGTAGCACTTTCTGACCAGGCTCAGGGTATCCCCCCACCTCTTTTTTTCTAAACACAGAACTAATCTACCTTTCTGGGCAACGAGTCATTCTTTTAAAATCACATTTGGATAAACTAATCTGGAAGATAACACTGACAATTTTTAATTCCTGGTATTTCTCATTTCTAACTCTTGAAAGCAAAACCCAGAGTATCTTTGCACAAATATATATTGGAACAAGATTTAAATACAAGAATATAAATTATACTTGTGTATGTAATAAATATGTACCCTACTCAGAAATTAGTATTATTAAGTAAGATATTTTTACTATCTGATATTTTTGCCCACTTTGGGCCTAGTTGTACCTCTTCGGGTACAGTTGTATACTGGTAAATTTATAACAAAAGGTTCTCTAGGGAAAGACAAATCCTGATTTGTAGTGTTTTCTGATATCTCTGGTGCTAAAATATACTCCCACTAATGCCAATTTCAAGCAACCATCCTGAAGTCACTGAAGCAAGGATGGGGAAATCTGGGCATAATTGGTTTTCCTGAGCTGGTATAGGAGAGGGTTTCTGGGGCTGGTATAAGTATCTATAAATAATATGCCTGAGAGGATTCATGTGGTTAACAACAGGATACATTCAGAAGGATTGAACCCCAATTCTGAAACGGAGAACTATATACATTTTGCTAAATCAGCAAACTATAAGGAATCTGTGGGCCGCCTGGGCGGCTCAGTCAGTTGAGCATCCAACTTCAGCTCAGGTCATGATCTCACAGTTCGTGGGTTCGAGCCCCACATTGGGCTCTGTGCTGGCAGCTCAGAGCCTGGAGCCTGCTTTCAATTCTCTGTGTGTGTGTGTGTCTCTCTCTGGCCCTCCCCTGCTTATGATCTGTCTCTCTCTGTCTCTCAAAAATAAATAAAAATGTTTAAAAAAAATAAAAAGAAAAAAAGAGGATCTGTCACCAAGAACATAATTTCTGACTTCAGACCTCTGGATTCTTTTTCTAAATTCTGGAAATTCTCTTCTCTGTGTCTTCTGCTTGTTCTGCAAAATTGCCTCTTACTCCATGGAATTTAGTACAAATCATAGGAAGGCCTGACTTCTTACATACACATTTGACACCAAGCACACTTGGGAGTTTTCCCCAGTCGTTCTGTGTGACAAACTTGAGTTCTTCCTGATATCAGCTCAAAATACCTACTCCTTTGTGTGGAAATTTCCTGAAACTAAAGCTTTAGACTCTCTGGCTGAGTGATATATGTGTGAGTTTTCCACCAGGTTGTCTTCTCTGGATCTTCTCTGCTGTGCAGTGGCAAAAGTTTTGTATTAACGTACAAGAGGCAGGTGTCTGCCTCCCCCGACACCTGGCCTCAGTATTGCCTTAGAGAACACTCTGTTTTGGGCCACTGCATTAGTGATTTGACTCTCACTGTCTGTTGGCTGTGCCCCTTTCCACTGAGTCTAAGGTCCCACTTCTAGGACCACCATCTGGATTCCAGAGTTCCCAGAACTCTCTGCGCAACACAGGCACTGAGCATATTGGACCTGCACTGGCCTCTTTGTCTCGTGGGTAGATTGTGCCGTCCCCCAAGATTTTGGTTAAGGTCAGCTGTTTTTATTGAAGATAGAACTGTGCCCGAAGGGATATAATACATCTTAAACTTGACCTGGATTTCTAGGTCAAGGGCATAGATAGGAACGTATTTCATTCAAACATTGGCTTAAACCTTTAAGTATTTAGACATCTAGTATATGGACCTCCACTCGTACTCTATATTGCACTCTCTTTTCTCCTTTAAGTATGACAATTTGGTAAGTAAGGATACGTTTTACAAGAAGGAAAAGTTCCAGGGAAAGAGGCATGAGCATGGGAATCAATTTATCAAAGTGTGAAAAGCTAATGCCCAGGTGTTATTGCCAGAGAGAATGTGATTAACCCAGGCCTGGGAGCTGCCATGAGGACGTACGTGAATGCCGAGGCCAGCAGCAAGCCGAGTCAACAGCAACAGTCTGAGATAGGGGAGAGACCCTCATGTTCCTCCTCACTGACCTCCTGACTCTCCCTCTGCAGGTCATCATCTCCTCCAGGTATGCCAGGAAGAAATAATGATTTTCTTGGGATAAAAGTATACAGGCCTTATTGGCTCAGAGTTGTGGACGCTCACGCCGGCCTTGTCAGGCTGTGGCTTGCTGAAGTGATCCAACCAATGGACATTTTAAACTCCCTTGGGAGGGAAGAGTTCGTTTCTGCATGGACTCTGGGCTAAAAAAATAAACATGCTCACTACTTAGCACATGATCTGTACTGTGTCATTAACCTCTTTTCCCAACTTCCAAGCTACGGAACCTCTAGGACATTACAATAAAACTGCTACCTGCTCAGTATCAGTTAGGCTACACGTATGAACACATTATTTCCCAAAGCTCATTCAGCACAACCTGTTTCAGTTAGGAATCCAAGTTAAGACACCATCTAAATTGATGTCATTTTATGGATTCAAAAAATGATACTATACAAATTCAACATTTAGTGCACGTGTAATAATAATGCTCATTTCAGGAGTAAGTACTCTTTGTAAAAGAATAGTCAAGTAATTTTTTAATTAGTAAAACACTTAAACACTTTTATGAACTGAACTGGGAAAATAAATAAAAAATCAATTACCCAGGATTTGGGAATAATCTAAGTATTGTGAAGTTTGCATTAAAACTATGACAATATCCTTACTTTTATGATGCTACTAGTTAGGTAGAGACAAATCTAATACACCAAAACAAGAGTGGAAAACGAAAGCTAGTAAATTGCCCTGAACTGTAAAGTGGTATTGACTCCTTAAGTGCTATAGGCAATTGAGATCAGGAGGGAATACACAAAGGAAAGCTTCTCAGAAAACATAGGCCTTGAGCTATGCACAACAGACCTGTGGGAGGATCCCAGGGTATGGAAATGTGTGAAGTGTGATTGTTAATTTTATGTGTCATCTTGACTGAGCCATGGTATGCCCAGATGTTTGGTCAAACATTATTCTGGGTGTTTCTGTGATACTGTTTTTGGATGAGATTAACATTTAAATCAATACACTGAGTAAAGAAGTTGCCTGCCCCCTCTAATGTGGATGGGCCTCATCCAATCCCTTAGACCTCCGACTTTGGCTCAGGTCAGATCTCATGTTCATGGGTTCGAGCCCTGCATCAGGCTCTGTGCTGACAGATAGCTCAGAGCCTGGAGCTTGCTTCCAGTTCTGTGTCTCCTTCTCTCTCTGCCCCTCCTCCTCTCATGCTCTGTCTCTCTGTGTATCAAAAAATAAATAAAACATTTAAAAAAAAGGGGGGGGAGTAAAATAAAATAAAAAAAATGAAAGCCTAAATACAACAAAAAAGACTGACCCTCCCCTGAAGTAAGAAAGAATCCTTCTGGCCTAACTGCTTTCAAAGTGAGACACAGTTTTGTTTTGTTTTGGTTTGGTTTTTTTCTGATCTTGAACTCAAACTGAAACTTTGGCTCTTTCTGGGTCTTGAGCCTGCCAACATTTGGAATAGAACTTACACCCTCAGCTCTCCTGATTCCCAGGCCTTCAAACTCAGACTGGAACTAAACCATCAGTTCTCCAGGGTCTCTTAACAGATCTTGGGAGATTTGCCAGTCTCCATGATTTCATAATCCACTTCCTTATTATCTATCCATCCGTCTATCTATCTCCATCCTTTTGGTTCTGTTTCCCTAGAGAACCCTGACTGATACAATAAGTAAAGACACACAACATTTGCAGGATAATGTAAATGCAAAGTTTGGCCTGACCAAATTGGAAAGTATGTGTTGTGAAGAAATTAAAGTTTTGTTTTGATAAAGTAGAAAATGATGAGAAGCTAAGAAGAAGGGAGTAGACTGGCAACGTAGTCAAAGTATCTCACTCCTAAGGAATCACGTTCTCACTTCTGTTACTCTTTTCTACTCAGCCCAAATCTGACTGAGGATTTAATCTCAATATTGGATCACCAAGTACTCACTGCCAATCATGTAGTGTAAGTGTGCTAGATTAAACCTTTTAAAAATCACCTGGGGATCTGAATAAAATGTACTCAGATTCTGGTTCAGTGGGCTCAGATAGAGCCTGAGTCTGCATTGCTAAGAGATGCAGATGCTGCTTTGAGGACCATATTTTGAGTAGGGGACATCCTTTGTTTAGTTAATGCTGCTTGAATCAAGGATGCCCTGAAGAAATACTACCTAGCCTCTGAACAAAGAAGGCTTGGCCTGGGAAAAAGAGAGTACCTTGCTGCAGATGTACCTCCTACATATTGTCCTGGGAACAGATTGTCAGATATTTGCAAAATCATAGAATAATATTTAGGAAGAAATAAAAATTCATTCAGAATATGAATGAGGTAAACCTCATGACTTTGTCAGAAACAATATGAACATCCATTTTACTAACATTAAATGAGATGGCATTCTAAAATCTGAATTCTGAGAAGCATTTGATGTAATTATTTATAAATGCTAATATTTGTTGTTGTTGGCCGTGGTAAAAGCATTATAGGAAGAAGTCAGGGATTTAGGCAATTCAACCAGAGGCTTTTAACTGGGCTTTCTCCAGGAAGAGGTAGCACAGAGGTGAGCATTCCTAGGAAACCAGAGAGCAAGCCTTTTGAAGTCAAGAGCTTCAGTCCTCTTCTCTAGACCCTAGGTAGAAAAGAATAAAGCATAAGTGAGTGATGTATTTAGGGGCATTGTCATTTTGGTCATAAATTAAAGGTATAAACATCTGCCTATATCATTTGTGGAGAGAGGATAAGATACAGAGGAAAAATAAAATATGAAAAATGAAAAACGAGACTGAAATCCAACATATGCTCACATGAAAATATTCAGAACATCATAACAACAAAATAAAAAAATGGTGATAAAAAAAAATAAAGCCAAGAAGAAATTAAATGATTCCTGGGAGTTTCTGGTAAATAACACACACATACACACATACCCAGGCATGAGCTTCTCTCACCCCCTCCGTGCGTTTATGTATTTTGTTGTTGTTCAGTGTTGAGCTAGGCTAAAGAAGCGATGATGAGCTGCAATTGTGTCTGTGTTTGTGCCGCTGGTTGTTTGGAGTGATGGATTTCATGGAAAGAACAAATAGGAAATTAACTAGAATTTCAGTGTTAACAATCAATCAAAGCCATTCTGTCTTGATGTAGTTAAAATATACTCAACTACAAACTTCTGGACATCTAAAATATACCAAACACTGTGCTAGCTCCTTCCGAACAGCATGAAGGAAAAGACTGAGTCCTGGTCGCCACAGCGGCTAATTATTTAAGAGTTCTGTGTTGCGTTTGTCTGCAGGCTCTGTTGCCAACTTGCTCTGTGACTGTGAGGAACTTATGTAATCTTCCTAAATTTGGGTAAGATGAGATTAATAACAGTATCTACCTAATAAAATTATGGAGAAGATTCAGTGAGAAATCTGGCAAATGCAAGACTAGCACAGTGCCCAGAACTTACTAAATGCTCAATATTTGCTAGTTTGTCCTTTACACTTGAGCTTAAAAGGGGGACTTTTAAGCCTTTTCCATGAAGCATCACCAAGTCTGTGTTAATATTAGTCTACTCCAGTACATTACTTTTGATGTTTGTAGACAGCTATACTGATAATACAGTCTCAAATTCCTTCACAGACACATCATTTGGCTCCACATATACAATAAAATGAGCTTTGAAGTTAAAAATTGTCTTTTATTCCCTGTATCATTCCACTGTTGCACACAATATATAGAATACATAGCAGACATTCTGTGTTAAGTTTAAGTCAACCAACCCTACTACCTGAACCCACTTTCCTTCTTCTATTCTCCTATATATATATTCTACCTATTTTGAGATCTTGTTTATGAAGATAAACATAGTAGATGTAAAACTTATTTGAAAAGAGGTCACATACAAATTCAATATAATTTATTATGATGATAATTACGGTTGTCTTTTCATAAATTTACTTTCATATGTGTGTGTGTATGTGTGTGTGTGTGTGTGTGTGTGTGATCTCCTAAAACTCAATATTTGTCCTTTCCCCCTTTGTAGTTTGTATAAAAGTAATTAGTTTCAAAAATCTTAAACTGTATCCTGGTATAATGAAACCACTAGTTAGCAAGTCTGTGCCTTGCTTGGTTAGTAAGGTGTAGATAATGGTGGGTGAGGCTCATGCAGGGAACAAGGGGAAATAACGACAGGCAGAAATCACTCTCCCAGGACTGAGTAGGTTATTCTGGAGAGGACTGGCTCCAAGGTGTCCATTCCCTCTAGAATCCCGGTTCTCTGACTCCCACCCTGAAAAGTCTTCAGGATCTAAGCGTTCTTTACCTTGTTTGTTGTCTTGAACTTCTTTGCCAATCAGGACAAGCTGATAGATCCCTTCTCAGAACAAGATTTTTAAATGTTTAAATGCGTAAAATAAAATACATATAATTACAAACGAAATTGATTATAGAGAAATAGGCATCTAAACATTAAAAAACAAATTTGTGGGGCACCTGGGTGGCTCAGTCGGTTAAGCATCTGACTCGGCTCAGGTCAGGATCTCACGGTTTGTGGATTTGAGCCCCGCGTCTCGGGCTCTGTGCTGATAGCTAGCTTAGAGCCTGGAGCCTGTCTTCAGATTCTGTGTCTCCCTCTCTCTCTGACCCTCCCCTGCTCGCTCTGTCTCTCAAAAATAAATTTAAAAAAATTAAAAAAATTAAAAATTAAAAAATAAAAAACAAATTTGTAAATATGTATATTAATGTGTATTTATTAACAAATTAAAGATCTCTTATTGCCATATCAAATTAACAATGAGTGAAACCTGTATTTCAAGATATCTGCAACAACTCTACTATGATATGAACTTCTGTTGTTTGTCTCTCTCACGAAGTTACAGGTTATCACTATGATAGTTCTTTGTCATTTACATTCATATAATCAAAAGAAATGCCAAATTTCCATTAGACGTTAGTGAAATCAGATCTATTTCTTTTCTCATCCAAAATTATGAACCTTCTATATTCTATCCAGGGACCTTTCAGGATCTGCTGAATCTAGATTACAAAATGCAGAGTTAGACTGTATCTTAGTGTCTTTACAGCATTTCAAACTAAGTCCCTTGCTCCTCCTGCATTTGACTTCTTCTCTGTCACCTTCTCAACTGCTGACACAGCCTCTTCCACTAAGTCTCAGCATACCATTTCCAGGAAGCTGTGGTGGAGATGAGTGGCAATTTCCTGAATCTCACCACCTCCTTATCAAAACAATTAGCATATTGTATTTGATTGTTATTTTACTAGTTTCTCTCCTCCAACTGACTTTGGAACTGCTTGAAGAAAGTGATGGATCAATTATTTTCATTCATTTATTATCAGTGATGTACTAAGTGACAAACTCCATGCCTGTCTGTGAGGATACAGTGGTAACAATGTATAATGCATGCCCTTAATAAGCTTTATGGGTAGGAACTGGTAGGGGTGTGGACTGGGCAGAGATGAAAAAGCAGGATAAGTGCTTTGATAGGGGTAATGACAAGGACTAAGAGTCATAACATGAGGGGCATGGAACCTCGGCCTTGGGAGTCTTGGAAGCTTTCAGTGTGCAGATATAAGATATTACATATACTGCATGTAAAAACAGTGCTGAATGTGTTCCCTTTATAAGTGTTCTTAAAATGTACTTACAAGTTTTATGAACTTCTCTGTGTGTACGGTTTAGAATTTTAAAAAAATCTCAGATATGATGGGTATTGGTTTGGAATATAATAAGAGATCTAGGGTGACCTCAGCCTGATTAGCATGTTTGTTAGTGGTGGTAGAGGAGGGGGTAGTCCCCATGCCTAGCCTGGTAACTGTAACTCTTCAGTGAGTAGCTGGATCTGTGTTCAACTCTTCAATTTAAACCTTCAGCTGCTAATTCTTTCAACTCCAGGTGGCCAGATAATAGAGATCTAGGTGACTTTTACCCAAATTGTTTTTAAAAAATGCTTTTCTTTTTTCTAGTATCTCTTCAGGACATGCAGTTAGCCTAGCAAAAGGTGGTTTCTTACCTGTTTCAGTATCTGGTAAGGGGGGCCTTCTACAACCTCTTGTTGGCTCCATAAGCCATCTAGAAGATAGAGTTAGAAAAAGCTTATGTACAAAAGAGTTAAACTTTGTTTTTTTTCCATTGAAGAGACTTCAAAATAATGACGGTTAGAAGAAATGAATGAAGAACGAAATAGAACTCTTGTTTTTACTATATGTAGTCACTTGTTATGATACCACTTAGATTCTGGTATGATTCTCTTAATTTAAAAAATGTTCATCATAACAGAAAAGTCATATTTGTTGAGACCAAAACACTTTCAGAAAAGGTTTGATCTTATTTAGGAGGTTAAAAAAAGAGTAAAAATGTTTTAAGATTTTCAGTAAAAGAAGGACATTGTATTATACCACTTAACATAAGCAACAGAAATGGACTAACTTAAAGAAGAGTGGAATTTAGTGCAAGAATGCAGAGTAGCTCCCAATTCCTGAGAAATGGAAGCATAACCAGACCTCCAGAGAGACAGAAGCAGGGCAGTAGTAGGGATCTGAGTTAAGAAATAGTGACAATCTCTTTGGGGAATGGTTATAGAAAGACTCAGCTCCAACTATGTTCTATCCATGGGTCAAATTCCTAGGACTTCTATCTGATTGGTCTTGGCAAGTGAGAGTAGGGATGGGGAATAGTGCCAACCCACCCTTGGTACATATTTTGAAGGTCCCACCAAGATAGTACATGAAGGTGATGGGCAGATCCCACAGAAAATCAGAAGGACATTATCAAGTCAAGGGACAGGGATGTTGAATTTGCAGGAACAACAAATATCCACTCCAGGAACTTTTGTTTCATTAAAAGATGAGGGAAAGGTTTCTCTCTAAATTAGTCTATGTGAACAAACAATCCAATGGGGAAAAATGGAGAGAGGACCTGAATAGACGTTTTCCCAAAGAAGACATATAGCCAACAGACACATGAAAAGATGCTCAACATCATTGATCATCAGGGAAATGCAAATAAAAATCATAATGAGATATCATCTCACACCTGTTGAAATGGGTAAAATCAGGATGACAAGAAACAACAAGTGTTGATGAGTATACAGAAAAAAGGAACTCTCATGCCCTATTGGTGGGAATGAGAACTGGTATAGCCACTGTGGAAAACAGTATGGAGGTTCCTCAAAATATGCAAAACCGAAATACTATATGACACAATAATTCCACTATTGGGTATTTACCCAGGAAAAATTAAAACACTAACTCAAAAAGATAAATGTACCCCTATGTTTATTGCAGCATTATTTACAACAACCAAGACATGGAAGCAACCTAATTGTTCATCAATAGACGAATGAATAAGGAAAATGTGGTATGTATGTACACACACACCTACATGCACCCACATGTACACACGCATACCATATATTCACAATGGAATATTACACAACCTTTAAAAGGTGAGATCATGCCATCTGAGAAACATGGATGAAACTAAAGAGTATTATACTAAGTGAAAGAAGTCATATTGAGAACGACAAATACCATATGAATGTGCTCACAAATGAACGGGATCTAAAAAAATGAATAAACAAAAACCAAAATCAGAACTATAAATACAGAGAATAAACTGATGGTTGCTGGAGGGGGAAAAAGGGTGGGAAGGTTGGGCAAAATGGGTGAAGGGGAGAGAGAGATACAGGCCTCCAGTTATGGAAAAAGTCATGGGAATAAAAAGCAGAGCATAAGTAATACAGACAATAATACTGTGATAGTGATGCCATGAGGCAGAGGGTAGCTATACTTGTGGTGAACATAGCACAATGTATAAACTTATCAAAGAGCTAAGTTGTACACCTGAAACTAATGTACCATTGGATGTCACTTATACTAAAAAGAATGAGATGAGTCTAGAGAAAAAAGTAAAGTAGTCTAGTTGATCTAGTGTTGCTGACATCTTTCTATCTACCTACATCAGGAGTTCAAACACTAACGACTTTTAATTAAAGGCCAGAACATACTTAAATATACAAACATTACAATTTTAGATGTTTCAAGTATTCATCCTAAGTCATTTTTCAGTTTCACAAGGATTCAGAAAGATAGCTTATTTAAGCTATTTTATTTTATTTTATTTTACTTTTTATTTTATTTAAATCCAAGTTAGTTAACATATAGTGTATTAATGGTTTCAGGAGTAAAATTTAGTGACTTATCACTTACATATAACACTCAGTGCTCATCCCAACAAGTGCCCTCCTTAATGCCCATCGTCCATTTAGCCCCTCCCCCGACCCAACACCCCTCCAACAACCCTCAATTTGTTCTCTTATTTAAGATTCTTGTGGTTTGCCTCCCTCTTGAAAGTCAGCTGATTTCAAGTAGATGCTTCCTCGCTGATCATTTCGCTTCTTAGAATGATCACAATAAAATATTTTTTAAATGTAAAAATACATAATTTGTATCATGCAATTTGTGGACAAAATTAACATCAAACATTAAGAAAAAGTACTTACTGTTCTTTTTTATCTTATTAAATGTAAGAATTATTTTTTACTTCATGAGATGTTGAAGTTATTACATTTTAACCTTAAATCACTAATAATCAAAAAGATGGAGATCACACTTTAAAAAAAGATATAAATCACTAATAGTCAATTATTATTTGCACCATAATCTGAGTTTGGTCTTATTTTTGTTAGTATTCAGTGATGCGAAGAAAGGGTAAAGAATGTGTCAGATGTTAAATATAATTAATGTTAAAAACAGATCTGATGAATCAGGGTGTTATTTCTGAAGAGAATGACTCAACAAAGGCTTGCCGGTCACAATTACTAAAAATTAGTCATTCTGTGAGATCCTTTTGCTGATACTAATAGATGAAACACCCTTGAGGGAAACCCTTCTGAAAGTGCTGCAACGTGACCTCAGAGAAACATGTCCCTCCAGACACAAAACTAATTATCAATTCATCCAAGAGGATGTGAGCAAAGTATTCTCAGAATTTTGGTATTGTTGAAAAATACATTCATGAACAACTTCTTTCCCTGGATGGGCTCTGAGTAGATGACTTTTGCTCTGATGTATCCCATAAAGTCACTTAAGACTGAGGACTTAAATTTTGCAACCCTTGCTTCCCAGTCTGTATAATGGAGACAGGATTGGGGTGTATCTCTTAAGGATACAGTATTACCTAAAAGAAAACATATAAAGTACTTAGCATGGTACTGGATATATACCAGATGCTTATTAAATATTAGTTAATATAATTATTGTGAAACATTTTTATAATAATCTGAAGATTTCACTGATTTTCCCAGTGTATTTGGGAAGTCTCTTTAATCTTACCACTTTCTAATTTTATCTGAATTTTATCTGCCTCCCAATTTACGTTGCAACTCCTCTTTCCTAAGACAGTCAAGTTCCTTTTCCAAGCCATCTTTAATGAGCAATCAGCAGAATCCTTCCCTCTCGGGTTTTCATGAGGCAATGACCTGGCAATTCCCCTCACCTTCAGGCCTCAGGATGCCAAGAAGATAGACAAATTCCCTTGACATTTTTCCTTGTTCCTCAGGGGCATCTGCTTTCCCTTTCTGCTTCATCACCTTTAGAAAAATCTTCTTTTGTTCTCATGATTGCCATCAAATGCTGTTCTCACAGTTTGCTAGAAGATGTACTGGCATGCCCAGTGATGATGGGTTCCTAAGAAAGGCCTAGAAGTCCTTGAAAATACAATTCATACTGATCTGGGCAGAGTAATGATGGGAAAGACAGCCTATTTTGGAAATATTACATAAATTGCAGAGAATCCCGATTTCTTAGCATATGACACACCTCATATGAAAGAATGCTGAGAGATATCCCCGTGGACAGTTTTTCCACATTACTTGAACTATGTCACCTTTACTAGTATTTACTTCCTTAAGATCTTAGAACTATACCTAGGTTTGCAGATAACATTCAGGTCTGAAAGAGAATATTCTTAAATCAGCATATCATGTTGTTATTTATGTCAGTTATCCTAACTTAACTCCCATCCTTAACATGGTCTAAGAGGTCATAGAGAAGGGTTTAATTAATTAATTAACTAGTTAATATAAAGGACAGTTTTTATACCTAGAAAGACAGAAAATATATTCAACTATTCTTCAAAATATTTTTAACCGGTATTTGTTGAGTTCCTACACCTTATTAGGTATAGTTGAACATTCTTTCATTTAAATCTTAAAGCACCCACACAACACACACAGACACACACAGAAAATGTGAGTTAGGTAGTAGTATATTTACTCCCATTTCTATAGACTAGGAACTAAAATTTAAAGAGTACAGATAATAGCTACTTAGTGACAGGGACAGGAATTGAATAAAACATTTTTTTAAATGTTTATTTATTTAGTTTAAAAGAGAAAGAGAGAGAGGGAGAGAGAATCCTAAGCAGACCCTGTGCTGTCAGTGTGTGGCCCATCACTGGACTCGATCTCATAAACTATGAATCATGACCTGATGCAAAATCAAGAGTCAGTTGTTTAACTGACTGAGCCACCCAGGTGCCCTGAATCAAACTGTTTTTAATTCAGATTCACTATTCTTAATTCTCAAGCCTTGCCCTGAGACCTTTGTTCTATGAAAGATAATTTCTCATAACCCTACAGGTGGTTCTACTCATTTTGTTTGTAAAGTTTTGTTTTGCTTTAGTTTCCTTTCAAGACAGTGCTATGGATCAGCATTCTCATAAGCAAGTGGTTTAGCTTCAATTTACTCTTCTCCAAATGGAGGAGTGGGCAAACCTCAAGCTGAAGGCAGGGTTGAAATGTCAAAGTCTCAGCTCCCTAAGGGTCCAGTGAAACTTCCCTCCCAAGAATGCCATTGCTTCTGGGCTCCTTTCCAGGCTCAGCCTGCTTACAGGGCTTGATTACTCCATCTTGCTGGTTCTCAACGGAGAACTCTTTGTTTTGGACCCTGTTCTTGTATTCTGCTCAGTGGACTTGAAAATTGGAAATTTCCTTGCTTCCTGGTCCTTCCTGTGCCTGGGAAACAGACTTGGAATTCTTCTTTTCTTCTCTTCATTCAGAGAAAGGACAGCCCCACCAGTTCTGCTCCTTGTTTCAGCTCTTGGAACCCAGCCTGGGCCAATAGTTAGGCCCCTTGAGAAAAGAAGTTTAACTTCCTTGGCCTATTTCCTTCCTCAATTGACTGAAGAACTGAGGAAAGAAAAGCTTCTAAACATATATTTTAGAATACTGAAATTTACTTAGAAAATAGACTGAACTACCATCATTTGGGACAATTTACAGAAGTTAATACATGAGATAACTAAAAGAAAATAAACCATTTCTTTCCTATTCCCCTTCCCTACTGAGATTATGCATAAACAGTTGTTTGAAAAGAATAAATCCTTACTGTTCACAGGTGTGAATGCTTGTAATAAACCTAAAGGCTCATGATTATTACTACTTACATAAGTTATCTTTAATTTTGTTGAGGCAGAAATTTGTATGGTGCATGTGGCAAAGACTGTAAGCTGTTCACCAAAATCCCTTCCCCTGTTCTTCTTGAACACACAGCTAAACAGTATTTCCTAGTCTCCCTTGCAGTTTGGTGTGGCCAGGTGTTTGAGTTCTTGTATTGGTATGCTTTTGCATTTTTACCATCTGGCGTCCTGGGAGGGAGGTGACAACAGCCACCTTGAAAGGATGATGGAGGCTTTGTCATCCTGGTCCACTGAATGACTGCATAGAGCTGAGCTGTCCCTGATCTGGAACTCCCACCCTGGTCTACTACCTAAAAGAGAAATAAATGTCTTGTTCCCGAGACACTGAATTTGGAGGCATATATGTTATCACAGCATAGCCTGTCCTAACAGAAACACTGCATGTATGATCTTGAGTATAAGTTTCTTAGCTAGTGAGAGTGCTTAGTAGAAGCTATGTGCCCGCTTTAAAAAAAAAAGTAGAAAAAGTAAAATGACATTGAATATATCTAAAAAGCCAATGGTTCTTAGCTGAAAGGTGTCTTTTAAAAAAATTGTTTAATGCTTTTTATTTATTTTTTTGAGAGATAGAGAGAGACAGCTGGAGCAGGGGAGGGTCAGAGAGAGAGGGAGATACAGAATCTGAAGCAGGCTCCAGGCTCTGAGCTAGCTGTCAGCACAGAGCCTGACACAGGGCTCGAACCCACGGACTGTGAGATCTGACCTGAGCCGAAGCCGGATGCTTAACCAACTGAGCCACCCAGGCGCCCCAAAGGTGTCTTTTTTAAATAATTTAAAAGTAAAATTCCAAATTCCTATCGGAGATATTAATAATTCCATCATGTGCTCTATATCAATAACAAAAGACCCAATTCTTGAACTGTTTTAGCAAATGCTTCAACCAGGATTTTAAAAATAGGCTTATAGATAACTTTGGCCCTGAATTTATAATTGTCAATGATACATGCAGAGATCATTTACATTTTTAAGTTTATACTCTACAACACTTCAGGAAGAAAACCACATGGTATGTATTTGGAAATTTGTCAATTCATACACATGCATAGAAATGGTGATCACCTTATGGTATATATTTTTTCTTAATATCATTTGGGTGGTTCAACTCTAGAATGAGTTTACTATTTTGATTCTCTAAGACTGTAATATTAAACTATGTATTTTAAAATCCTAAATTGTAAAATTTCAGAATATAGTGAAAGGGGGAGAAAGAAATGATACTTATTTGTGACTATTGAATTTGTGTGGTAGATAAAAATTTCCCCCAAAGGTATCAGTTCCTAATTCTTAGAATGTATACATGTTACCTTAGAGAGAAAAATGACCTTTGTGAGTGATTAAATCAAAGATTTTGAGATGAAGAAATTTTTCAAGATTATCAGAGTGGGCCCTAAATGCAGTCACATGCATTCTTATAAAAGAGAGACAGAAGGCAATGTGACACACCAAGAAGAGGAAGTGGTAATGTGATCATGGAAGCAAACTGGAGAGATGAAACCATGAACAAGGAGAACCAGCAATCCCCAGAAGCTGGAAGAGGCAAGGACCAGATTCTCCTCTGGAGTCTTGCAAGGGAGCTTGGCCTTGCTGGCTCCTTGCTTTATGCCCAGTGAAATTGACTTTGAGCTTCTGTCCTCTAGAGTAGTGAAAGCATAAATTTTTGTTGCTTCAAGTCATTGAGTTTGTGGTTATTTGTTATAGTACTAGCCACAGGAAACCAACCCAATTCTATTTTCTAACGGCTGAGTTTAATTTTGCTGAGTTTATATCCATAATACTTTATTTCAAGCCTTTGGAGACCCAGGTTTGTCTTTCTTTCCTTTGGCTTAGAAAAGGAAGGTGTGTACCTTTTCTTGTATTATGAGTTTGGGGGGCACTTAGGGGACTCAAGACAAGGGATACTTCTTCTTTCTCAGCTGAGTCTGAACCATTGAAAAATAATACATTAAGTTGGATGGAAAACAAATTATCAACTTTCTCCCTGATAAAGCTGAATTTTTGTAAATGCACTTACTACAACTGAACTTCAGACTTAGAGAGACTTACCTGCCCTATTACCAGCTTTGGACAACACAGTCTGCTTCTAAAACTTGGGGTCGAAAATAGCAGAGTGGACTGTATACTTTCACTAGAAGTGACTCCTTCTTTCCCAAAGGCAGAGATGTCAGGACCACTATGCTAGTGGAGATTTTTTTATACAGAAGGAAATATTAGGAGTATGGATGGGACATTTCTGATGACTCCATCCCATGATTACTAGTCATCCATGAGCAGGGAAGGGCAGGCATCTGGCCTTTAGAAGCATATTAGAAGGCAGTCCAAAGACAGATGTATTATAAAGTAATAGCTTTTCTCAGTTCAAATTTATATTTAGTTATATATAATTGTAAAATAGTATCATAAATATAATATATAAATATAATAATCCATTTATATAAATACATAAACATATTATTATATATTTAAATATATATTTAATATATCTTTACATAGAGTCACATAATATATAAATATATTTAATATAATGACACAGGATTTATATCATATATCAATACAATTATATATTATATATTATATTATATATAATTACATATATATATTATATGTATCTCTTTGGGCTTTGTCCAAATGTCTTTTACCATTGTCTAGGGTTTTCTGTTTCCTAACTTCCCAAGTATATTAATTGCTCCCTCAAATTAGGAGCTTGATTTTCAAAGATTTCATGGTTTCTAGGATGGCACTGAACATACAAATGATTCTTCCAAAATACTATTGATTTAATAAATATTGCATAAGAAGATGTTTTCTACAAGAAATCAGCAAGTAAGAATATACGTCTGCCCATTCCAGGATGTAGGTAATCAGTTCCTGACTTTTTAGTCCATTAAAGGACTTGTACCACAAGTATGTTACTTTACTAACGACAGTGAATGACACATTTTAAATTAGGAAAACAAAGTTTTCCTATCTTCTGAAAAAACCAAAATTACTTACCTTTGGAAATCTTTATGAGAAGTTGTTTTTGTAAAGTGTGTTGCCTTTAAAGACAAAGAAAAAATACAATCAAATAATAATGCTCTGTTACTACATCATCTTACTAGCCCGCTAAAGCTTAAAAGAATGCTTGAATAATTGATCTAATCACAGCAAATATCATGCTCAATATATGAAGAGAAAGGGGGAGAGTCAGTAAAGATTTTTTCCTGTTAGGAATCTCCAGTGTGTTAGAAATACTAAGTTAAGATAGAATAATACTGTTTTAACACTGGTTAAGGTTTAGTATATTAAGATTTTGTGCAATATCAGGTATTCATCAGTTTCATGTGTTTTGCTGATTGGTACTGACTGCTTGCTGACAGTTCCTCTAGTTCATACCTCTTGAAAATAACAAAAAAAAAAATTTAAATTTTTGTTGTATTACCAGGAAGAAAAAGCCTCAGTTTTAGGAAGTTCTTGGGGAGGATAGAAAGCATTTTCATGGAAATTTGAAAATGGTGAGCACTTTAGAAAAGACCAGCATTCTCTGATGCAGACCTGAAGTCTTGAAATAACCTGAAAATTACATAATTATATTTTCTGAGTCTTATAATGCTCCTTTACCTAGGCAAGCTAACAAGGATAGGAGAAATTGATGCCATTGCTTTGACCCTCATTGCTTGTCTATTTGCTTGTTTCTCTGTTTAATTTTAAATGCTTGTTTTTGAGGGAGGGAGAGAGTGAGCAGAGGAGGATCTGAGAGAGCAGGTTACAGAGGATCTGAAGCTGGCTCTGTGCTGACAGCAGAGAGCCCAATGTGGGCTGGAACTCACAAACCATGTGATCATGACCTGAGCTGAAGTTGAACTTAATCAACTGAGTCACCCAAGCACCCAACTCTGACTCTCATTTTCTCAAGGTTTGGGGAATTTGCAAAGATGCAGTATAAATATACACTATGCCCTGAACACACAGTAGGCCCTTCAGTGTTTGTTTTTTTGTTTGTTTATGTCATACTTTAATAATTGAGAAACCAACCATGGGAATCTAGCTAATGTTTACCTCACTACAACCCTAGGCCACATCTAGCAAACCTACTCAGAATAACCAGGAACACTACTTAACAAACAACATGCTTTCATATAAGGAAAAGGAAAAAGGTATGAGTGAGGTCAAAGGCTCTGATCCCTGGATCTAGATGTGCTCCAACTTTTTGTCACATTTTGTTTTCTCTCTGAAAAAAATGGGAATAACACCTCTTGTCACTGAGCCATCACAATATTGAGTAGATAATAAGTTAGCACTCAAAAAGGCTTTAAGGTGAAAGGTGCTATGTGGGTTCAAGGTATTTGTTAATGTTATTACTCAATCTGTTCTGGCCCAACATGGAAACAAAAACAACTTCTATTACAAAAATCATGCATTGTTATAATAACCCTCGGAAAGGGAAAATAAATGAATCTCCAAAAATAAATATTTATCAGCTGGATTATTGAGAATTCATGTCGAGGCTATCAGCTTTTAACACTAAAAACAATGTACTTTTAATTTCCAAAGAAGAATAATTTGGGGGAAGAAAAGTAGGAAACCCATGAGCACCTGTTTATGAAAAAGTGACATTTGTAGGTGCATACTAGTAGATATATTTGTAAAGACAGTTTTTATTGCAAAATTGTATTAAGCAGACATTTCCTGTAGCACATTTTAAAAAAAGTATATGTAATGAAAGATGCGTGTGTGAACTCAGGAAATACTCAGGACTTAGATTTGAGCAGATTCACTTAGGAAACAGAAAACCCTAGAAAGTGGTAAAGGAATAGAGGAAATGTATCTCTGTGTAAATGTTGAAGGACTTCCCTAGAAATGGAGGAAGGGCCCTTCTCATTGGCCAAGTAGTGTCTTCTCTGGGAAGATTGTAAAAGTGAGGCCTGAAGAGAAAGTAAAAGTCAAAGAAAGGTAAATACCATATGATTTCACTCATACGTGGAATTTAAGAAACAAAATAAATTGAAAAAGGAACACATTAAAAAGCAGACTCTTAACTATAGAGGGGAGGCGGGAGGGGGATGGGTGAAATAGGTGATGGAGATTAACAGTATATTTATGATGAGCAGTGTCTAATATATAGAATTGTTTAATCACTACTTTGTACACCTGAAGCTAATATAACACTGTATGTTATTTATACCTGAATTTAAAAAAAGTATGTCATTAGTACATGAGCACTGCAGTACATTTGACTAGACAGAAAAGCAAAGGAAAAATTTTTTTAAAAGACAAAACACAAGAGATGCCAAATTCAAATTTTCTTTCCAGTATTTCTTTCTAGTGTTTTCTCTCTGGATAAGCATGTATACATGTATTTGTTAACTGAAATCACACCATAAATATACTACATATTTTTAAAAATTAAATTTATAAAAATGACCTACTGATCCAGCTTGTTTCTCCAAGATACTCTTGGAACAGAGTATCTTAACCAGTTTTCTGCCAATTTGCAGAATTTCCTTTAATAATTAAGCATTCTGCTTAATCCATATGTTCTTTTCCTATTCAAACACAGAGTGATAAGGAGGAAAGAAATAGGCTCATATCCTTCCCATGGCTGCCTGAAGTCATGTAACTGGCCACGTGGAGAAATGGAAACTGGAGACCACCCATTTGTTTGTCCACTGACTTATTTAGTGATTGCATAGTATGTGCTAGGCATGTTGCTAGACTATAGTGAAATAAAGTACAGACACGGTTCAGCTCAATGAACTCACAGTATGAGGGATGTAAACACCCGACTAGGAAATCCTAGAACAGTGTGGTAAGTACTATGACAGAAGAAATGCAGGTTGTTGTGGTAACTCATAATCTAGGCTGGTTCAGGAACTCTACTGACTAAATAAATGAAGCTGAGAGGTGAGCAGGAGTTAGGAAAAGGCCAAGAAGGAAAAGCATGTTTCAGGCAGAGGGAATAACATGAATGAATTTTCTCTGAGCACGGTAAAAGAACCACAAGTCCTCCTCAGTCTGTTGGGAGCATAGAGCACAATGGAAGATGTGGGATGGATTAACATGACTGGAGAGGTCAGTAATCAGAACAGGAAGGGCATTGTAAGCTGTATGAAAAAGATTAGAATTTTCAAACCAAAGGGGTCTCTTTAAAATTTTAAAGTAGGAAATGACATGATCAGACTATATATTAATTAAAAATCCTATCAAAGATACTTTCTTAATTCTAGCTATAATTACTTTATGTATTGAATGCCGTTATGATGCTAAATATTCCACTTACATTAAATTAGTGTTATTTACAATAACACTGTAGTAGATCTTATCATGCCTATTATGTAGAAGGGAGACAGAACTCAAGGATGGTAATTTGCCTAAAGTCATGTACTTGGTAAATGGCAGATAACTCAAAGAAAGGTCTATTTTACTAAAAAGCCAATGTGCTTTCCAGTGAACCAGATGCTCGTACTAGCTGTAGGATGAGGATGCCAATATTTATTTGAAACCTAACTAGAACAGGAGGAGCTTAAAAAAAAACCAAACAGGTGAAAAGGTGCAGCAAGTGTAGGACGTGAACTAGGTGAGAGTGAAAGAGTTAAGCACATTAATTCCTTTTAGCAATAGACTCCGCTCTGTTTAGGTCTGCTTAGTGGGTTCCTTGTCAGCAAGCTGACATAATCATTTCAGAACATGCAAGTTTTCTTTCATAAAGGGGAATTTGATTTCCCTGGAACTTCTGAGTAGTACCCATTTCTTATATTGTTTTGAGTTTCTGGGGTCATCTTAATAAGGAAAATAAAAGTGTTCTACTGGAAATAAATAATGATTGTGACCTTTTTACAGGTAATCCATAATACATATGAGAACTTAAGATAATAGCCATTAAGGAAGTTCTAGTAAGGTAGGGGCCCCTGACTGGCTCAGTGGTGGATGTGATCTCAGGATTGTAAGTGAGAGCCCCATGTTGAATATAGAGATTACTTAAAAAAAAAAAAAGTTCTAGTACTAGGCAAGTAGGCAATATAGGTGTCTATGTTTCACTGCTCATATACCATTTGTGTTTGAGATCCCTTACTCCTATATTTTATCTATAAGCCAAAAGTAGGTTCTTAAAGAAGTTTTAGTGAAAAATAAATACTGCTCAACTGCTTTTGTTCATAGTGACTGAGTATACAGTATATGTTTATGAATTAAGGGATATCCAGATACAAAGAGTTTTCAGAGCAAGAATTGTTCTTAGAGGTAATTTAATCCAGTCCCCTATTTCATATATTAGGGAAGTGAGACTCAGATTGCCTTAGAGTCTATTTAACATTATTAGAGCACCTGGATGGCTCAGACAGCTAAGTGTCCCCCGTTAGCTCAGGTCATGATCTCCTAGTTCATGAGTTTGAGCCTGCATCAGGCTCCACGCTGACAGTTTGGAAGCCTGCTTAAAATTCTCTCTCTTTCCCTCTCTCTCTGCTTCTTCCTGACTGTGTTTTCTCTCTCTCAAAAATAAACTTAAAAATAAAATCTATTCAACATCATCACCTGATTTCCTCAACAACTGTTTCCCCCCACATATGTGGTGGTTGTTTCTAGACCACTAATGGTTATTTTACCTATCAGATTTTTAAACATTGAAAGTTCATCCATGTTATTTCTTTATTAGATCAGGTTACAAATCTCTAACTCATTCAAGTAGAAATAGTGTAGTATAAATTAATTCTTTTTATATAAAACAAAATATTCTATTTCCTTGCCATTTTCTATTTTGGAGGGTTTTTTTTAGTTTAGTTTAGTTTAGTTTGGTTTCATTTTTTTTGAGAGACAGAAAGAGTGAGTGAGAGAGAGAGAGAGATAGAGAGAGAGAGAGAGAGAGCGAGCATGAGCAAGGGAATGTCAGAGAGAGGGAGACAGGATCTGAAGCAGACTCTGAGCCGAGAGTGCAGAGCCCATGCAGGGCTCAACCTCAGGAAATGTGAGATCATGATCTGAGCCAAAGTTGATCTGAAGTCAAATGCTTAACAAACTGAGCCACCCAGATGCCCCTGGAGGAGGTGTTTTGACTGCCTCCATATTCCTATAATTGGTAGTGGCAAAGAATGCTCAAGTCAGGGAATAAGAATTGTTGAGGAAGTGTTTGCTAAAAAACACTAGCTCCATGAAGAAGCATATCCAGTTATTTCAGCTCACCTGGTCTGACTACAGAGTGTTCCTTCACAGTGAGGAAATGGAGCATTTAACGTCTTGCTTACCTTCTACATGACCCCTTCATACCACACCTCTGTTGGGAGACAGAAAACAAACACCACAGAGCGGAGCAAAGAATTCCCAAGGGCTGAGGGCCAGGAAATCCTTTCAGATATACTCTGACCTGAGACTCCCAGACTAAGGTGGGACTTAGTTAGTTTTTTAGAAAACTAAAATCTCCCTTTCTTTTCTTCCTTGTGTTTCCTTTTCCTTTTGCTTAAAAATAACCGTCACACAATCCCAAATATTTTATATACTTTCATAATAACTCCTTATAATATCTACTCTGTTTTGGAAATTACTCTTTTCAAAGATAAACAAAAAGCAATCAGAGATTTTGTCATGGAACAGAGCTGCTGATCTGAAAACAATCAAGTGGCTTTAAAATAAAATGACTGGCTTACGTCCACAAGGAAGCATCCAACTGAGAATTTCCAAGCACCCAACAACCATGGAGAGCTTTTCTAATTGCTCCATAAATGGGACATGGGAAATGAGACACGGAGTATGATGCCTTAAAATCCAGGGTATGAAGGAGGCCTCCTGATTAAGTCTGAAATCAACCTGGGCCTTCCTATCTGAAGAAGACAATGTAGACTTTTGCTCACTTTTTTTGTACTGAGGACAAGAGGCCCTCTAGTCTTTAAGAGAATCCCAACTTTCAGCATTTACAGAGAAAGACTTTATGGCTCTCAGGTTTTCTAGAATGCCCAGTCAGATGTAAGAAGATGTAACATATCGTTTTCTGAATTTGTTCAATGAGTGGCTTTTTGGAGGTCTTTGTAATGGTCAGACAGCTCCATGGTCCTTGGGGGTAGAGGACTCCCTTGAATTATTCTCTCTAAAATCCTAACCAGAAAGCTCATGTTCAATCCATCCAACCAGGAAATGTTGCCTCAACTACAATGGCCATGAATACCAGGGTGCCCTAAGGCCTGATAAATTAGGTAGTATTGTAGCACATCAGACTCTAGATCTGGCCACATGCATCTGAACTCTAGCTCCACTACTTATTACTTGCATAAACTTGGGCAAGTTTTTTGTGGGGGGGTGGGTGGGCAGGGCTTGAGTTTCCTTATCTGTAAAATGGCTATATGAGAGAGTACTTATCTAACAGAGTTTTTGTAAAAATAAAATGAGTTAATATGCGTGACTGCTTAGACTGTGCTGGACCCATAGTAAGTACTAAAAAATGTTGGTTCTTAAAATTTTAAATGTGATTACTCCAGGTGAACAATGAGACACAGAAAAATGAATGAACTGTCTGTGAGCATTAAGTGAATCACTTAAAATTTTAGACACCAAAGGTATTCTTCAGACGCCACCTTTTGAACAATAAGAGGGGATATTTCATATGCTTTTTAGAAGGGGTACTCCCAGTATGTTACCTATCTGTGGTGCCCCAGTGTTTGGTTTGTTTTGTTTTGTTTTGCCTTTTTCCCTTTCACAAATAATGAATATTTTTACTGTTAGGTCTGTATTGATTTTTTCCTGGCACCAATGAATAGAATACAATTTATCCTAGGACACTTGAAAATGAGAATAAGTATATTCTTTCCTCACTGTCTACTCTCAGATCTGAGCCTCTAGTGCAGCAAATTAACATACAAACCCAAGTGATTAAGTCTCTCCAGAATTGGATGGAAAACTTAGCTAAATTGCTGTTGTTGCTGCTGCTGCTGCTGGTAAGCCTATGTGGAAGTTGTCAGTCTTTTACAACAGGTCTTTAAAACAAGACTTTCAGTTTTTTTTTTTAAGATGAAAATCAAACCAACTGGTAATTACTGAGCATATACTATATGCAAAGTACTATAGATATGAGATTACAAGACAGGTGTTTTTCAGAGAGAGAGAGTGAGGAAGGCTTGTTAAGCATATGCATTCGTGCTTTTTATTTTTTTCTCAAAGATTTTGAGGTTCACCTTGTTCTGAAAATAAAGGATTACTACACGAGAGAAATAGAAATCCATTGCAATTGAAACTGGGGCCTAGCTTTGTAAATTCATTCATAAAGTAAAGCCTTGCTTGTTCAAAAAACAAAACAAAAAACAAAACAAAACAAAAAGCCCAGATGCGAAATACTGGAGCTGGAGAGACCCCTAGCTTTTCTTTAGTATTTCAACCTACAAAAGTTTATAGCCAAAGAACCTGCCAACAGGACTAATTCCTGAGTGGAGTTTTCCAGTCTCTTACAATAGTAACATCAACGATCTCTTTTACCTCCCCAGGGGAAAACTTCTGCCAAAGGAGCTCAGTTGCTGCTGTCTGTGTTCTGCCCAGCCCTTCCCTAGACTTTTGTCATTTGTCCAAGTTAAAACAAAACCAGCCAATACTTACTGGTGCCAAGTATTTTTCACAATGCTCCATACATGTTAACTCGTTTAGTTGGTACTACAAGGTCTGCTATTTTACAGATAGAGAAACTGAGGGACCTAGATATTAAGGAAGTGTCCCAGGATGCACAGCTAGAGTGGGGCTGGAATTCACACTTGGACCACAGAGCTGCAGAGCTTCTGGTCTCTTGCAACCATCCCTTGTGACACTGCTGCAGGGCACTGCGTGTTCTCAGTGGGGATGATTGATTCACTTGTGGGGCAAGTTTTTTTATTCTTATTTTCTCATCTAATTCAAGAAAGCTTCGGAATTTTAGGAAAATTCGAGAAGTCTCACTCTAACTAAGCACCTGAATTTGATAAATAACTTTTCACAAAATTAGTCTTAAGTAGCATTGCCTCTGAGAGAGAAGAAATAGCAAAGGGCCCTGGGCAAACTGTGACGTGGGTGAAATTCCATCTGTAGAGAGGTGGCCCCAGAATCCCACTGCTCAGGGAAAACCCATCATCAGCTGCTTGGAATAGAAAGTGAGAGCATGAGGGGGTGGGTGGGCATCTAAGAAAGCCTCTACCCCTCAGCTTGAGGAAGTGAAAAGTGGTTGTGATTGTTTCTGAAAAGGGGGTGGTGGGTAGTGAGGTGAGATTGGTGCAGAAAAGGGAAAGAGTGACATAGTGTCTGGGAAGTACAAGGCTAAAAGGGCAAGTGAAAACGCCCTCCTAATTTCCGGGGGGGGGGGCTCCTGGGAGGAGGTCGTCTGTGTACAATAAAAGATATTTGACTATTTAAGAATGGGGGTACTTGAAGTTTTATTTGGAAGTATTTGTATTGCTTCCATAAACTCCATTAAACCCCACCTGGAACTGGGTCCCATCCATCCATACATCTCTTATGAGAGGAGGAGATCAGTGGAAATACGGGAAGGGTTGATTATCATCTCTGTGCTCAGCAAGGGCCACCATAGGGTCACAGGAGCCCAGAAACAGAGGACCTCTTGGCAGCTTTTGCTCCATGGAAATCACAGGAGCAGTCTTGGAAGTATTCAAGCCTTGAAGTGTGGGAGTTTGTACAAGCATCATTTAAATTTGAAGGGGCAGGGTGGCCCTATCTATCATGGAGATGCTATGTTTCTGAATCTTGGTTACTCCCTCTCCCTAAGCACCCAGAATTCTTATGAAGCCACTTATTCAGTGCACCCCAAACTTCGCTTTACAACTTTCTTGACTTAATGGAGAAATAATTCATTGTCTATTTTTGATATTCTGCAATTCTGTACTCCCTTGCTCCTTCATCAGAGTTGTTTTTTTCTTTGTCAGAGAGAGAGAGAGACAGAGACAGAGAGAGAGAGGTCATTTTCATTGGTGAGCCTGTCCTCAGAATCTTTCATTTTTTCTGGAAATGACCTGGGGCTTCTTGTGCAAAAACACCGAAACCAAGTAGTCATATTATCACCGTGTTCCTAACATCTTAGTATGGGTGTGGGTTTGCATAACAGGGAAACTAGCATTGACCTGATACAAATGATAATTGAATGCTTAAAAGACTCAAGGATAATGCTGCAATGTTGTAAAGGGATGTGTGTGTGTGTGTGTGTGTGTGTGTGTGTGTGTGTGTGTTTCTCCAACTCATCTAAATGTATTTGACAATGGATACAGAGTTCACGGCAAAAACAGAAAAGAAAGTTTGTGTGAATGGATAGAGAAAATGGCTCCTTCTTTCTGTTGGATGTTGGTGACTCACTACGTGACCATGCATAAGTCACCTCGTCTCCATGTTCCCCCACCTTTAAAATAGGGACCGAAGCACTAGAGAATGTCAGTACTTGACTGAAGAGATCTCCAAAATACATGAGACTCATGTCTTTTTTTCTTTTCTGTAATAAAGTGTATGCATCCTTGGAAGGCAGGATATGAGTCTGGGAGAGGAAAATTTGTGTGAAATTGGACTTTTGAGACTCTAGGATTCTATGATCCTACCTGAAAAAGTGAAAGCAAAATCATGCTTAACAGCAAAACTAAAAGAGAAACTTCAGTTACTCTGAAAAGGGAGAGCCTGGAGTAGGGGAAGGGGTAGGGAGAAGAAAAACAACGCATGCTAATATTCATCAAGGAAAGTGTGTATGAGCTTTTGTACTTTTCTTCTTTTTTAAAAATAATTGCTAGGCCACATTCCAGCTTCTGCTGCCTAAATTCACTGTTAATTCACATCTCCAGCGACACGGGTGTTGTTGGGTCTCTTCAGCATTCAAAGCACAGGGATTGGCAAATAAACATGATAAGCAGACAAAACACCTCAACATCTTTGTCTTTTTGTCTTTGGCAGATAGTCTTTAAACAGAATATGTAAAAGTGAAGGAAAAGATAATTTAGCCTGCTCTTTCTTTTTGCCTCTTATTGTAGTAAATAGAAATTTCTGATACTGGTATACCCTGATTCAATTAAACAAATACTTTCTGCTTGCTCACCATCAAAACGAGGAAGCGGCTTGCCCACAAATTCTATAAAGGAAGATTCAGAAAAAAAAGGAATTGGAGTTAATCCTTTCCCAGGTCACACCTAAACTGGGTCTCTGCTAATAGGGAAGTTAGTTGCTCTTAAAATTTAAGTATACAGTTTGGAATGTGTTGAAGGAATCACTGATGAAAGTTCAGTCCCACCTTAAGGGTATGAAAACTCAAGTATAAAATATATTTGCCAAATTGCGTCGGAGGATCTGTGAGATTCTATTAGATATTCCCAGAAAAATAAAAATATAAAAGATGGTCCTTGGTCAAGCAATTCTGGATAGGGCTGAGTTAAAGAAAGTTACTGCCTTCTACAAAATTTTGGATTATTTAATAGGCTAACGTATATTATGAATTTCTAAGAGAGGTGTATGTAGCAAGTAGCAGTTCTCAAACATGAAACTTTTTGGCAGTACAAATAATATCTCACACATTTTAAAGAAAACAGGTTGGGAAATACTGGCATGGAACAACATTGCACTTGAAGCTTGGTCTAAGTTTTCTGGGTAAATTGTATCATGTTAAAAACATGTAAACATCTTGACAGTGTGCTCAATATACAATGACAATCCATTTTATGGATTTAGTACTCATGCTCAGATATCCATACTTCTGGACACATAAATGTGTACACTAATGACCCTGCTCTGATGTGCAATGGTGGACTGTGAAACCAAATTTTCAAAATCCAAATCTAGTTTTACAGAGGAAGGTAATCACGGCATTAAATCACGGCTCGAGACAAAATCAGAAAACCTTATTTTATGCAATGGGCACATGATGCTTGAGAAAGTCATTTTATTTTTTGCCTCTCAAAGTGTTTATATTTGGAAGTCTGCTTTGTTTTCATATTGTAAAATCTTAATTATGTTCTACACAACAGCCTTATTTCTCTCCACTACTTTTCTTAATTTTCTTTTAGTTTATTTATTTATTTTGAGAGAGAGAGAGAGAGAGAGAGAGAGAGAGAGAGAGAGAGAGAGGGAGCACACAAACAGGGGAGGGGCAGAGAGAGACAGAATCCCAATCAGGCTCCTGATTGTCAGTGTGGGGCCCAAGCGGGGCTCAAATTTACAAACCTGAGCCGAAATCAAGAGTCAAGAGTCAGACGCTTAACTGACTGAGCCACCCAGGTGCCCCTTTCACTAGTTTTCAATTTGAAGCCCTGTATTTGTCCAGTTATGTTTGACAACCCCATTGGCATTATTTTTTTACATCAATTCTATACCAATTCCATACACCTATTTTTGGTGTCAATTCCATACCTCCTTACAGAAGGACTTTTGCCAAAGTAGAAAGTCATGAGGTTTGATACGGCCTGCTTGTTATCTATTTGTGGTAAAACATTCTTTCCCTATCTAGTTAAGGCATATTTGAATTTGTCACTTAAAAGTAAAATTGCTTATAAGCAATAGATGATTAAAAAGAAAAGTTTGAAGGGACGCAGGGACTTTAATGAACTGCAGTTACTGCCAGCTGAGAGAATAATGGGTAAAGATATTGGTATGTTAAGCAACAGCTACTGGAAGATCCTAAACTAACTATTATAAATATCTATTCTTTAATGTAATTTTTTAAAATTTTATTTTAGAGAGAGAACATGAGTAAGGGATGGGACAGAGGGGGAGAGAGAGAGAGAGAGAGAGAGAGAGAGAGAGAGAGAGAGAGAGAGAGAGAAATCTTAGGCAGGCTCCACAGTCAGTGCAGAGCCCAACACAAGACTGGATCTCAAGACCCTGGGATCATGACCTGAGCCTAAATCAAGAGTCAGATGCTCAACCAACTGAACCACCCAGTTGTCCCAATAACTGCTCTTTAAAAACAAAAGAAAACCAAATTCGTAAGGAGGGTAAGGAGAAAATAAGCAAATCACAAGAGAGGACATGCATATCTTATTCCTAAATTATGGAATCCAGGATCTGAGGGAAACAGAACAGTTGTATATTATGGCAGGAAGACTGCAAATTAAATTGGCTCATTCATAATTTTAGTTGGTTTTCCAGAATCAAAATTCAAGGAGAAAGTTTATTGCCACAGTATGGATCTTTCTCCTTCTGTTGAGTTTTGTCTTCCTTGACAACCATGCAGAAAGCACTCTGGCACAGGCGGGTGATACAGGCTGCGTGATGTGCCTCATCAGTCATGTTGAACACACCCCACGGCAATTACCATTCTGATTCAGGGCAGGATAAAAGAGTTCAGTGCACAATGTGGTGTTTAGGGAGGTGATCGGGAAGCATTAACCATACAACTCTGGCAGAAACTGTCTTGTGAATGTGTCAGTGATATCTCAAGTACATGAAAAACCAGCTTTACTGTCCCTTGATATGAGATTAATTTTTTTTTATTTCTAGAGCATTTACCATTGTAAGGTGGACAAATATTATCCCTGTTTTTCAGCTGTAGAAACTGGAATGCTAAAAGGTTAAGCAACGTTCACAAAGTTACATAGTGAGTCATTTTCTGAATCAGGAAATGAATTGGTGACTACGATTCCCTTTTCCCTGATTCCACCAGCCAGAAGGAGTCATTTAACACTATTTACAGAAGTATTTTTATTTATTGCTTGCAATGAGCACAAACAGATTTCTCTAACACTTAAAAATTATGAAATGTGACATATTTTAGGGAGCAGCAGAATTCAACCAACAACATTAATTCATGCAACAAAGTTTCACTGAGTGTTGATTGTGTACAGGAACTGAAAGTTTTCAGTCCTGATTTAAACTCTACCTATGATTTAGCACTATGCACATAATGTCTCTTTGCCTCTGGTAAAACAGGGATCATTATCCCTACCACGGACTTCATAAAAAAGTTACATGACCGGGGCACCTGGGTGGCTCAGTAGGTTAAGTGTCCGACTTCGGCTCAGGTCATGATCTCACGGTTCATGGGTTCAAGCCCTGCATTGGGGTCTGTGCTGCCAGCTCAGAGCCTGGAGCCTCTTTCAGATTCTGTGTCTCCCTCTCTCTCTCTGCCCCTCCCTTGCTTGCACTGTGTCTCTCTCTTTCAAATATAAATAAACATTAAAAAAATTTCAAAGGTTATATGATCATATTACATGATATGTCTTGAACTGGATGGATGGGATTACTGAGTATAATTTTTAAATAATCATATTATTTTCCCTTTCTCTAATAGATTTGGTTTCTTATGAAAAAGTTTTTAAAATATCTAATTTTAGCATGTGTTTATACTTGTCAAAGGGCTTCAGAAGGATGTGCCATGTTATAGTACTGAACACTTCGATATCTACTGTTATAGCCAGTCCCTATAACAACCACCTTGGTACGCTTCCTAGTAGAAAATCACACCTAATCAAATAATTCAGCTCTGTCTCCTAAAGTTCTTAGGCATCGCTAATTAACACCGCTGCCCTCAATACTACGTCTACCCTCCATCTCCAGCTCTATTCTTTACCTGGCCAGAAATCCTAAATTAGATTCATTAGGACAACTGGAACTTTGGTTTTTCTAGGCTGCTGATTTTAATGGGACATTACTGAATAACTTCACCAAAGAAAGGAAGAAAGAAAAAAGACACAAATATGGAAAAGACAAAAGGACAGTAGAAGTCTAGTTTACACCTGCAGATTTCTGATTCAACTACTGCTAACTATGACGCAGTCCTAAGATCCCAAATGCCAGCAGCGGTAGTAAAATCGAGACAACCTCACAGAAAGACAGAACGGGGGGGAAGTGCCAGAGCAGCCTGGTGCCCCTACCCATCTCACCACAACCTTCTTCTTCCACGGATATGCCTTTCAAGATTTGGTTTTAGTGAAAGGAAAAAAAAATGTTTTCTTTATAAGTTGGTATTATTATCTTCATTTTATAGAGTAAGAGAGAAAGAGGAACTCAGAATGGTAAATAACTCATTCTAGATTAAATAAGTGAGATTGTATAAGCGTGAATAGATAAAGGTTGCATTTAGACTCATTGATGTTGAATGGGAACGCTCTTCTCTCTGCCGCATGCTCTTAGCAAATACGTGCAGTGCCCAGTCTGGAGGGAGGCAGCACACTCTTGCCCAGTTAGTGTCATAACCGCCACCTGGCCTCTAGGGGACTCTGAAAAAGTCACTCATTGCTCGGTTTTAGACTAGGAAACAGCTTCAGGGATACCCTATCAACGGTAAGGTAAAATAATAACCAAGAACTGACTTTTTGAAAAAAAATCAGCAGTCATAATTTTTTTTAAAAAAGGGGGAGTGGATAAGATGAACATTGAGGCATCTGGTGAAACATAGCATCTCATTTTTAAAAACTTACCTACAGTAATACCTTCCTTTAAACTCTCATCTGACCCTTCCTGGAAATGATGAGATGTCCTATATAAAATAAATTCTCCTTACTTGTGGCAATTCTGTCCAGCAAAATCACCTGGGGCACTAAGTCATGGCTTCTAGAGAGCATTCAGGGTTGGGTTCCTACAAGCCTCATCACATTTTCATCAAACAATTAACATATATCCTTGTTTTTGGTACGCTTCCATTTAAAGGCAGCTTGTTTAGTGTTATTTTTGATTGATTAACAGGGAACTCACAGCCAATTGCACTACAACTCTTGCTTGAACGAAGCTTCTCTAACACATCGATTTTCTCCAGAAGGCACGTCACAGCCATCTCGCATTTAGGAATGGTAGGTGGCACTTCACCACTGTGTTTGGGTTCATTTTCAACATGAAATCACAACAAAAAGCACAAAAATACAAAAATGGGACACTAAAAAGGATGCTTATTTATAATAAGACAGCTGATATAAGAGGAGCACCTGGGTGGCTCAGTTGATTTGGCGGTTAAGCATCTGACTCTTGATTTGGGCTCACATCATGACCTCGCAGTTCATAAGCACAACCTCCACGTCAGAGACCACTTAGAATTCCCTCTCTTCCTATCTCTCTCTGCCCTTCACCTGCTCTCGTGCTCACTTTCTCTCTCTCAAAAATAAATAAATAAAATTAAATATAAAAGACAGCTGATAGAAGGCAGAATATCACTTTCTTTCACATCAGCTGAAGATTCGCTTTTTGAGTGACTCAAATTTGTCCTGGTTGGGGCACCTAGGTGGCTCAGTGGGTTTAGCATCTGACTTCAGCTCAGGTCATGATCTTGTGGCTCATGGGGTCAAGCCCTGCCTTGGGTTCTGCGCTGACAGCTCAGAACCTGGAGCCTGCTAAATTCTGTGTCTCCCTCTTTCTCTCTCTGCTCTGCCCCTGCTCACACACTCTCTCTCTTCCAAAAATAACTAAATATTAAAAATAAATTTTTAATCAAAAAAAATTTGTCCCTGCTCTGCACATGTCTGTGAGTGATTGCAAAGCACGAAAAGTATTGAGTTTTGGATTACAAATAAATTTAAATGAGTAGGCAGATCTACAAATATGGAATCTGAAAACAATAAGAATCAACTGTAAATTCAAACACACAAAACCGATTTTAATCCTGGGACCGCTTTTGAAATCAGTGGACTTAATCTTTATACTGGGAAGTTTGGTGACCAGTGATTAACATAATAATCATCCCTGCTTTGCTCTGTATCATTTCGAATCTGATGATGCATTTTCTACTAAAGTCCTAAGGATAAACCAACTGAAATATAATGATTTTTAAAATTATTGTGTCACAAAATTAAATCACTCAGAGGGATAACAAAATGTTAGCAATAATATATGATAGTAGGGCCAACATTGGAAATGGGAGAGAACTGGAAGATGGCTTTGCATGCATGCCAGACTTTCATTTCTACATAACTGTTGCTGTCCTCCCACTAGCTTTTTCATACCAAGTGCAATAATCCCACGCAGTCCACATGATGCTTGGTGCTATTAAGTGAAATGACAGAAAAATAAGTGAGAAAACAGCAGGGTTACAGCTCCCAATGACTTGCAATTTATACGTAGAAAATAAGTCGTGAAAATCATATAATGGAGAAGTCGGAGCACAGTAAACACTGGCAAATTGATAAACAGCCTTCACAATTTGATTTCATTATTAAATTAACTGTTTTCTTTTTCATCAAAAGCCCGTGCAAAATAAGCCTCACCACAAATCACATATTTTAGCTCTCTTTGATATTCTATGGATTGTAGGATGTATAATTTATCTTGTAGAGTTTGGTGTCGGTTTCAAGAATGACATGAGGGTGTGTTGGGGAATAAGGGAAAGGCAATGAGAAAGTTATATGTATTGTGTAGATACAAACTGATGGCCATGTAAGGCAATAATACTGGAAACAGTCCACATTAACACTGGAACTGTGGTCAACTCTGTTTGAGTGGCTTAAGATGTAAATGACTCTGTGGGGTGCCTGGGTGGTTCAGTCCATTAAGCCTCCGACTTTGGCTCAGAGTCTGAAGCCTACTTCAGATTCTATGTCTTCCTCTCTCTCTGCCCCTCCCTTGCTTGCATTGTCTGTCTGTCTCTCTCAAAAATAAATAAAAACATTTTAAAAAATTAAAAAAATAAACACAAATCTGTTTACCTTCAAGCCCATGAAATTTGAAGTCCAAGATAAATTGAATCCATTTATAGCAAAACCATTTTTCTCACAATTTTTTTAAGCAACGAATATTGTGTGGGAAATTGATTCCATATGTTTTCAAGTCATTTATGCAACTTGAATAATTAAAATGTTCATTGGAAAGAACTGCCTGATGTCTTTAAAGTCAGGAAATTATTTTATGCCAAAAGTAGACAAACTCAAACACCAAAAGGTCAAGCTAACTTAGAAATTTCACAACATCCCAAATTGTAATTATTCTTAAGAAATTTAAATGTTTGCTAGCCCTTCTTTATTGTCACATGGTAGAAAACTAAGGGATTCCTTTATTCTCTCAGTGTTGTTTCTTTTTATTTTTGAAACATCTTTATCTATGAGTCTTTCTAAACTTACCTCAAGTTATTTGGACAAAAGCCTAGACTATTAATGACATTTGCAATAAAATTTTGTCAGCTTTAAAAAAATAAACTAAATTAGTAAATGCTTATGATTCATTTCTAATTAAAAATAAAGCACAATGATGAAGATATATTTTGTTTCATTTGTAACTAAAGAATTCTAAGAGTTGCAGTTATCATTCCCATTTTGTAGATTTAGAAATCAATGTCTAGGGGCACCCGAGTGGCTCAGTCTGCTAAGCATCTGACTTTGGCTCAGGACACGATCTCACAGTTCATGAGTTCAAGCCTCATGTCGGGCTCTGTACTGACAGTTCACACAGCCTGAAGTCTGCTTCAGATTCTGTGTCTCCCTTTCTAATCTTCCCTAACTCACACTCTTGTCTCTCAAAAATGAATAAACGTTTAAAAAATTTAAAAAAGAAAAGAAATTGAGGTTTAGACAAAGTAGCCTATGAAAACATACTGTAACTAAGTTAAATTTTGCCTGAAACACTTTTGAATTATTTGATGAGAGGCAGGCATAAAGGAGATAGCTAATAAATGTAGCCCTAATAAAATATCAATCCAAGATTCATCTATTTACATTTTGTATTAAGTAGCAAGGGGATGGAACTTGGGGAAAAATATGAAAATGAAGAATAGTGAGACTTTTACAGTGCTTGTAGCATAAAGATACTAAATTTGGTGGCATAAATCTTGCATTCAAATTCTGACTCTTTTACTTATTATTAGCTCTCTGACTTTAGGCAAGTCATTTTATCTCCAAATCTCTTATTCCTTTATCAAGTGGGAATAATGAGACCTTATAGGTTTATAAAGATGAAATAAGATATTAATATGAGCATATTATAAATTAAAATTACATGTAAATCAATAATGGTTATTTCTTAATAACATAGTAGTAATTGTTAAATTACTAATAATTTAATAATAGCATATTTGTTAATAATATATTAATAATTATAATAATGGAGAAATAAAGGAGAAGTCCCTATCTATAAGGAAATTTATAAAATCATGGAATTTGGGGCACCTGGGTGGCTTAAGTCGGTTGAGCATCTGACTTTGGCTCAGGTCATGATCTCACTGCTGATGGGTTCAAGCCCTGTGTCAGGCTGAGTGCTGTCAGCTCAGAGCCTGGAGCCTGCTTCAGATTCTGTGTCTCCCTCTCTCTCTCTGCCCCTCCCCTACTTATCCTCTCATTCTCTCTCTCTCTCTCTCTCTCTCTTTCTCTCTCTCTCTCTCAAAAATCATGGAATATGAGTCCATATTATTTGTTTATTGTACTTGTTTAATATTGCAGGTTAATTTTTCCTCCTCCTTCTGAAATACGAATTTTCCAAAACACAAGATGTAAATTATTTAAAATATTATTTTTTAAAAAGTATAAAAAATAACCTTTACTTATTTGTCCATCTGTTTTTTACTTTTACAAAAAGAGATAGACATTGCCTTACCAGGACTGTTCTATATTTAAAACTTCTTTCATACCTTAGAAAAGTGCTTAATTTGATAGGATGGACAATGGCCTTTTAAATAAGGTGTTCCTTTAGGGGAAAAAAGAAAAAAAAATAAAGAGGGTGGAAGAAAGGAGAAAATAAGTCATTCAGTTGGAAACCAGCTGATACCTGCCAGAACAATCCATGGAAATCACTCCATTGGTGTGTGTATTGTGTTTATGCTATAATTAAAAACAGATTAAAAAGAACTAGAGCATAGCACCCCTGATTGCTGTTTGCCTTCGCGCTCAAGAACAAGAAAGCCACGGTGTTAAATTTAGCCAGTGGCACTGAACTAAGTACAATCTGCGTAGCCTGGACTGTGGGCTGGGAATGCTTTGATAAATAGGTAGACAGTATCCTTCTGTGAGATGGTTCCAGTAGAATACAAGGGAGATAAAACGTTGTTTTGTTCTATTTTGTTTTAAGCCAGAAATGCCATGTGTAACTAAGAAACTTGAGACATTCCCTCCCCTCTCCGTCTTTTCTTAATGTGATAGCTTGAGTTTAGAATTGGTAATTCTGAATATACTGTGTGTTTTTACGTGCACTATTGAAGTGTCAGATGGTATATTATCATCTTCTCAAAGAACATACGACACTGTACAGGGGTCCTGCTTACCCTTAAGTCCCAGGGAATGTAAAACCTTTTCCTAAACTATGAAGTGCTAGCTGCCTACCTTTTTTCCCTGAATAGGAAGGCTACTTCTCTGTTCTTTGTCTTTTCCCTCTCCTCCTTTCAAAATGAGTTCCATTGTGTTTAACCAGAAATGGGGCTTTGTGGCAATTAAAAGATTCCAAAGTGGCAGAGGCTAATGCACCAGTAGAGCAGGTTTCCAGCTTTCCATGGTAACACCCAACTTCCCTTCCCTAACCACCTCCTCCTGTCCACCCAGATAATTCTAATCCTACCTCTGTGGTTACTCTGAAAAGGCATCCAGTTTGCTTATCAGAAAGGATCTTTCTTAAGCAAACATTTACTAATGTCTGTTTTACTCTTTTGGGTAGTGAGCAAAAGAATGGCTTGGGTCTCTTAATCCCTTTGGATCACGCATTACATAGATGATGATAGAAGGTAGTCAGGGTTACCAGTACTGGAGCCCACACTGTGCAGAGACTGACACTTCGTTGCCTTGATGATTGTAAGCCTTAAGTGGCTTGGTTAGCGAGTCATCACATGAATGACTCTTTATTTGTTATTTCCGTCCACTACACGTTCCTTCCTCCCTATGGCAGAAATCCAGGAACATTCCCTGAGAGTTATGGCATTTTCCTTTTACAATAATGGGCCTTACCTTTCTCTTGGTTCCATGAACTCTGTAAATGTCAGAGTTATTCACGTGGGAGGGAATAATTCTACAGTCCTCATTAAAATGTTCAAAGATACAAGATCTTTTCTTTCATGTAATGGTGCAATGTTTATCTTTTTGCTAATAATGCATTGCATGCTTATTATCAACACATTATCTATCTATATGTGGTCAAGCAACCTGTTGGATAAAAAGGCCTAAGGAATGTATAATATTGAGAGAAAATTATTTTCTCACTTTTCCCACCTGTTTCAGAATCCCCTGAACTATTGGGAAGAACATCCCAAGAAAGAGTTAATTCTCTGTGTCCTTATGCTGTTGGATGTTTCATGACCCATGTCTTAATCTAAGGATAGTTTGCAGTAGTATCAGACCAAAAGCAGTTTGCCTTTCACACAATCTAACCACACTTCCCATAAATATTAGTGAAAGTTGAAAAGGTGGAAGTTCATTCCTTTGAGATGCTCATTTACCCTACTCTAATTATGAACTATGTTTTGAATTACCTCTTATACAGAGAACACATTGGAAGACATAGGCACATATAAGAGAATAGTGAGACATTAAAATCCCGAGAAAGAATTGGGGCACCTGCCTGTTTCAGTCAGTGAAGTATGTGACCCTCGATCTCAGTGTTGTGAGTTCAAGCTTCATGTTAGTTGTAGAGATTACTTAAAAATAAAATCTTTTAAAAATAAGAAAAGAAAATCCTGAGAAAGAACATATTAGTCATTTTTTAATTCATCCACAACTATTTGTTTAGAGTCTTCTTTGCTATTACTGTCTCTGCAAAGAGGGGCCAATTCTCCCTCTTAGGACCTAGATCTTATCCCCTATTGCCTTCAGGGATATCACCCCAGAAGTTTTTCTCTCTCTTACCTGTATCACCAATTTTTCCCTCTCTTCTGGATATTTTCTATCTTCCACCTTAAAAAGCCCCTGTTGAACCTGATGTACCCCATCTTGTGTCTTCTCTCTCTCCTTCCTTTTTAAACAAAGTCCTTGAAAGTGTTGAATATGTCTGCAGCCTCTAACTTCTCCCACTCTCATGAACTTGCTCCAACCAGTCTGTTGCCCCCACGACTAGCAGGAAATGACTACTCTTGTCAAAGTTACTAAAAATCCTAATGTTGCCAAATCCAAAGATCAATTCCTAATCCTCACTTTACTTAATCTGTTAGTGGCATTTAAAATTTGGTTTTAAAATTTATCTGAGTTGAAACTAAGGTGCACTATTTCTAGGATTCACAGCTTCAACTAGCTAGTAACTCTAAATCTATTTCTCTAATTCAGACCTCATATTTGATTAAGGTATGGCTGGATGAATGAATTAATTTATTTTTCTACACTTCATCTTAGGTGTTCTACCAATAGTATAGTAAAATGAAAGGGAAAAGTAGAACATATGGTTATGCCTTTGCTCACTTATTTTCAGAGGTATTTCCTTGTTAAAATTTATTGACAAGATTCTGAAATATGGTCTCTTTTTTATGAGTGAATTTCCCTTATTGGCAATAATAAAACATGAAAATTTATCCTTATATTTCAGAAACAGTGTAAGTTACATCTGTGTAGCCTGTTATATCAATTCTGTAATTTTTTAATCTATGAAAAGAAGGAACTCTGATGCCAATCATCACAAATACACTTACAGTCCATGCCTAAAGATGTTTAATCGATATAAATTATTGATCTAGGCTATTTCATACACAGTGATCAAAGTTTATCAGGTTTATGACCCTGTATCTGTGGCTTGCCGAAAGAGTAACGAATATTTTTCTCAGCATTTGTTTTTCAGCTTGGCTGCCCTACCTCTCCCACTCATTCATCCTGCTCTGGGCCCAGCACTGAGCTCCTATGATTGGCTTATATTTGTAAAACCCAGAAGCATGATGCCCAGCAGATTCCTAGCCTGTCTGATCCTGCCCCAGTGCTTGGTAACCAAGTCCTGTGTTACTGATTGTGGTCTACTTTACCACACTTCCTGGTTCCTGATTCTGAACACAAACTGGTTTTTAAAGTATTCCTGATAAACTTTTGCTTTAAGATGTGAATTTACTGTAATAAGAGGATCCTGACAGCAAGACTTTTATTTTCTTATTAATGCAAAAGTTAAACTACTGACAAGAGTTGCAATATGGACTCTTCCTAAAGCTGTGAATGTATCAGGAAAACACTATCCTATGTCTTTTATCATAATAAAACCCTTGTTACCATATGGAATTTATAATGGCCTAGAGTGACTTAGATTGTCATTGATAGTCCTTGCATTATAGGAGAATTATTGCCTGTGTTATAATTCACCTGTTTCTTGGTTAAGAATGAGACAGCAGTAAGAGTATGAGTAGGGACGTGAGGGAAGGAATCCAAATTACTGTGTACAGAGTAATTTATAATAATGTGTAATCTGCTATGACAATGATGTTTTATAAATGTAATGAGTTCCGCTGTCTTAATAAGCAATAAAACTGAAAAGGAGGAGGAGGAGAAAAGGAAAGAAGAAATGAAAGAAGGAAGGTGAAAGAGATGGAAAGAGAAAGACAGAAATTATTCTCTTCCCAAAAGACTCATTAATCACGTATTTCAGATAATTTGAAAATTTATTTAGAGAATTTAGTATTCTCCCTGTAGCGATTGTTTAATTCCAGGGGTCTGAATGCAGTGTTAAGTAAAAATTAACTTGTATTGCGTAAACTGTACAGAGGCTCAAACTGAGAGAAACTGATTAAACTCCCTAGAACTCTTTATATGATAAAGAAATAATATCAAGCCTAGAGTTCATGTCTTATTTTATAACTCTTTTCAAAAGGGTATGATTTACTGTGGTCAGTTTAAAGTAATAGGATAAGTCTTGTTTTCTACTGGTTCTGTCTCTAGTAAACCATATGACCTGAAGTTATCTATGTGTGTTCTTATTTCCACTTATGAAAAATAGAAATCCCATGATTTATTAAAATTTGGGGTACCTTATAAATTATAAACGCTAATTTACAAATATTAATGTCATAAGACCAGGAAAGTTGCTCATTTAAAGAAAAATAATTTGATAATTTTACTAGCATCTACTGGCAAGATGTATCTGCACATAACAAAAGCTATCACTGTAAGTAGCACTTTTAAAGCCCATATATTGGAATTCTCAGAAGAGGAGCCAACATTTGGTTCAGCAGAAAGATTGATCCATATTGCTGGATCCTCCCATTTGGAATAATGTTCCATAAAGTTTGTACTACCACTCCCTAGGCTGAATACATGACTTCTGTTTTAATGACACATTAATATTTCCATAATGTGAAATTCTGAGATATGAACATAGGAAGTCTTTGAGAGTTGTTTCAGTAGAGTCAAGGGTAAGTCCTCGTAGCTTAGTTTTTGGAAAGCTATCCTTGTGCCTACTGTTTCACACTAACGACTCAACATGAATGGACAGCTGATGGTGTAGATGAATTTTAAACCAAAGAAATACTTGCCAAAAATAGGTCTAAACTATACTCACTGCAGGCTTTGAACATATCCTTGCTAGGATTGATTTAAGCAAGAGAATGGGGAGGAAATATTGGTGTGGTAGGGGTTAAATAAAGTTGCCATTTCCAGTGCTATAAAATGGAGAAAAATCAAAGGATCAATAAAAAAATTTTGTTACCTAATGTTCAAGTATGTGTGTTTGTGCACATGTGCATGTATTTGAATCTGGGGGCACCTGGGTGGCTCAGTTGGTTAAGTATCTGACTCTTTTGGCTCAGGTCATGATCTCACAGTTTCATGAATTTGAGCCCCAAATTAGCTCCGTCCTGGCAGCATGGAGCCTGCTTGGGATTCTCTGTCTCCTTCTCTCTCTGCCTCTCCCCTGCTCACACTGTTTCAGTCTCTGTCAAAAACAAATAACTTAAAAAAAAAAAAAGAAAGAAAACATTTGAATATGAATCAGTGGATTTTTTGTGTAAATAAATATTGAAAACATTATAATCTGTATGTCACATATCTATTGATTTTCCTTCCTTAATCTTGGAATAATTCCTCATGGCACTTAACATCCAATTAAGTACACCTAGACTTTTAGGTACTTAGTGATGTAGTAACTTCTTGATCACTGTAGAATAGGATTACCCTTGTTTCAAAAGGTTCAAATATACACTACGTGATTTTCATGTCTCCGGGTCTTTCACGGCGGGCTCGGCCTCCCCACTGAACCAGGTCTTCAGCAGTCACGTGCCCGGATCACTCTAGCATCACAGCCCCAGCACTCTTCAAAGCAAAAAGTTTAGAGACTCAGTCTTCCTGGCTTTTGAACATCACTTTGGCTACAGGAAAGAAAGGCAGGCAAAGGGAAGCCCCCAGGTCATATATTTCTGAGAAAGAAATACAAGATAAACTAAACTCAGAGAAAGTTAAAACGATTTTGAAACAAATGCATCTTGGAAAGGTTCTGTAAGAATAACACAGAGCTCTGTCATCGACAAGGTGTAAGTCATTCATAATTAGGATTCTGTGAGAGATGACTCATGTCTCTTGGATAAATGAACATAAAAGCAATTAGCAGGATATGAGTTATTTGGATTCTAAATGGTCTGACAGTTACGACAACCAAATTTAGATTTTTATCTGCCCAATACTGGTTCAATGAATTAACGCATTAACTCTTTTTTCTGAGTCTCAGTGAAAAACTTTTTAAAACAAACAAACAAACAAACATACATACATAGAATTTCACTTTGATTTAGGAAAAAGAACATGACAAAATTATGTGATTCCAAGAAAAGCCCCTAAATTGGATGTGTCATTCCAGTGAGCATGCCAGTCCAGTATAATTCAAAACTTCCAAGTCTCATGACCAAGCATGTGCTGTGTGTATACTACACACATGAAAAATTGAGAGAGCTGGTAAACTTAATTGTTCTGAATTCTGCAAAGAACACTTCACATACTAAAGGCTGTCTTATTTCCTTGCTCAAGTGAAATTTATAACCGAAAATGAACACATAGACACAGGCATACAGAACTGAGGACCATGAAGAGATTAAGAAATTAATCATATTCTGGTGATTTCTTCCTTGGGTTAGCCTGAGTGTTTACATAACTGCATAGGACGTAGATGGACTACTGCTTAAAAGTAGTGTTGGGAATATGACTGAGAAGGGTTCAAATATTTCCCCTATAAATTTCTAGTTGGATAATCTCAGTTAAGGTTAACCTAATTAAGTTAGATTAATTTAGTGCTTCCTATACCTCATAGGGTTAGTGTGAAGATAAATTGCAATAATGCTTATTAATTACAAACATCTTTTTAAAATCCATTTTAAAATTATTTATTTATTTATCTGAGATAGATTTGCGAGGGGGGCAGAGAGAGAGGAAGAGATCTTAAGCAGGCTCCATGCTCAGCACTGAGCCCAATGTGGGGTTCTATCCTACGGCCCTGAGATCATGACTTGAGCCAAAATCAAGAGTCAAATGCCAAAATCAAGAGTCAAACTGATTGAGCCAGGCAGATTACAAACCTCTTCAAAATGATGTCTGTATTCAACAGTCTTGTTCACTATTGAATCTCTGGTACATAGTATAGTGTTTAGTGCATTAGATGACTAATAAATGGTATGTGAATAATTTTATAAAATATTTACCATAGTCCCTGGTACAAAGTAAGTAAATATAATGATAGTGATAATGATCACACTCAATAACTCCTTTAATGTCTTCTCATAATTAGAATACATAGAATAACCTCCATTTTTTCTTAGGCCCTATATCATTTAACTCATTTCTATCTTTCCAACCTCATCTTAAGTTAACCTTTTACTCTTTTTTCTACCTCCGACCATACTGCTCTTTTTCACTATCTTTTTTAAAGTATTTTTGTTTGAGAGAGAGAAAGAGAGAAAACAAGTGGGGAACGGGCGGAGAGAGAGAGAGCAAGAGAGAGAATCCAAAGCAGGCTCCATACTGTCAATGTGGAGTCCAAACCACTAGATCATGATCTGAGCCTGAACCAAGATTCAAACACTTAATTTGGGAACTTTGCACATCTTTTTTCTTTGTGTTCTTTCCATTTCCCATTCTGTATCCAGTTCTCCTTTTCAACTCCTGCCACTTCTGATCAAGAGCTATGCAGGCCCACCACTGGAAGTTTTGCTGTGAAAGTACAAAAGCAATAGCCACAAGCCTCCCAGAGATGTCTGCACCAGCTTACCTTATGGTCCATAGCAGCAGGTGGCCATGCTTCCTAAAAACTCAACTGGTTGACTCATGCCAGGGATGTTCAGTGACATTTTTCTGGTCTTTTAAAGACCTTTATTCCACAGCCCCTTTCACAATTGTATAAGATGTAATTACTCTAATAATTTTTTCTATAACATCATAGTTGTTTGCTTCCCCCATTACACATCAAATGCTAAAGTTATTGGTAATGAAAATTTTAAGATTCCAGGGTAATGGAACCTTAAAGATGAATATCTGGAATTAGTTTTCTGATCTTATTGGATTTGAAGGCATCCATGTTACTGTGGCCTTTTACTGTGGAAAAAGGAATGCCAGTAATCCACTGACAAACAGTTATTTAAATGTTCATTTTTGACATCTATAATCAAGTGCTTACAGGAGACAAGGCTTTGTGGTGATCACATTTCTGCTATGGAATTTTATAGTGAAAATGAAGTACATAATGGGGTAGAGTGCTTGCTTTTAAATGCACTGGAAAACTTGGAAAAAGAAAATGATGTGGTTGGAATTTTAAATTCCTAGCTAAGCAAATTGGATTAGTATAGAAGGAAATACTGTTAAATAGAGCTGAAATTGCTGCTAAGAATGCACTATGTAAACATTCTGTGTTCATGGTGACACTTTGAGCAGGGAAGAGAGAGTCTAACAACTTGGTTGATTGGGTGACTGTAACCTAGACCGAAGTTAACTTACACTAAATAAAATCATAATGCTAGGTATTTTTTGATGTACTGTAGAGAAAGATATCCAAAGGCTTAGGAAGAATGGAAAGCTAAAATGGATTTATTATATAATATCTGCTCGTATACCCCTCAACCTTGGGAAGATCCAGAGGACACTCTATAAAGACTTTCCAATGCTGCAAAATATACATTCATGAGAAGAGCTCTGGAATCCATGAAGAGCTCTGTGTTGTATATTCTCTATAGGCCAGGAATACTTGGGGAATTTTTGCTATAAAACTGACTCCTGGAATTTAGTGGAGATAATTGGAGTTCCTAGATGGCAACAGGTAAGTGGCAACATAATCATCAAGGACAATGTGGATATGATAATTATAATGGGCAGCAGAGCTAGGGTAATAATTATGATTACTTAACCAACAGAGAGGATTGGTATTGACTGGGTGATGATATTGTTCCTAGGACTGAAATCAATCAGCAGTTTGCTAGATTATTACTTAATAGAGTGGAAAAACTCTACGTATCATGAACAAAAGTCTAACTTGAGCCACCACAACAGGGAATAACGATCAATCCTTCAACCAATTCCCAGACTGGAGCTGGTTATCAGCCTCAGACTACCTTGAACAAGGGGAAGATCAGATCCTCTAAAGGAAGAACCACTGCTATACAACAAAAATTTATAGGACATTCACCCTTCTAGTCTTCCCCAAAGGGAACTAATGGTATTTACCAGCACAAATATTCACTGGAAAAGGGTAAGCAATCAGATTGTTCAGGGATTAGTAGACACTGCTTCTGAAATGACATTAATTCCTGGAAACCCAGTGGTCTACCACTCAGAATAGGGACTTAGGAAAATCATTCAAGTAATTCAAAGAGTATTGGCTTGGGCCCACAGTGTCCCAAAAGGCAATGAGTCAAGCAATTTAACCCATTTACTGAGAAACCTGAAAGGTTGCCCTCAAATATTCCCAGTAAGGTTTCCTCCTAGTTTCAGAATATATAGTTGGAATGGATATACTCAGCAACTTTTGGAATCCTCACATTGCCTACTAAGGCAAGAAAGGCCATGTGGAAGCCACTACAACTGGCTCTGCATAAAAAAAAAAAAATTAGTAAACCAAAAGCAATACTGCATTCTTGGACAGATTGAAAAGATTAGTGAAACCACCAGGTACTTGAAAGATGTAGAGGTGGTGATTCCTACCATATTCCCATTCAACTTGTCTCCTTATCTTGTGCAGAAGACAGATGAAGTGAGAGGAATGAGAGTGGATTATAACAAATTTAATTAGCTGGTGACTCCAACTGTAGATGCTACCCTTATTGTGATTTTTGTTGTTGGAGTAAACATACACACTCCCTGGCACCTATATATGCAGATACGAATCTGGCAAATGCTATATTCCCTGAAACTACATTATGCTACCATCAAAAGCAGTTTGCATTCAAAGGGCACAGCCAACAATACTTGGTGACTGTCCTATCTCAGACCTGTAACAACTCTACTGTTCCTGTTCATAATTTCACCTTCATACTTTGATCAGCTTTTAATTCTAGGAGACATTATACTTGTTCATTACATTGATACTATCATACTGTTAAGACCTGGAAAGTATGAAATATTGAAGATGCTCTGCATGAGCTATGTAAGACCCTTTGGAAAGATACATGTATGCCAGAACATAGGAAATCCCACAAAAATCCAGAAACCCCCCAAAAATCAAGTCCTAACCTGAGTGTGTACAGGAGCATTCATCATGATATAGAGGTGGTATATATACAGTAGCAGACTCAAGCAGGTCCTGAGTAGGTTGCATGAGTAAGTAGTAGATGCCCATGGCCCCTACACTGGTTACATTTCCTCTCCTCTCAATTTACACCCATGATCCCATGGGGAGTTCCTTATGACCAGCTGACAACAAAAGAAAAGTTAAGCCCAGTTAGGCAGTTCTGTACAATATTCTAGAATTCCCTGAAAGTGGATAGCTGGAGCACTACTGCCTTGTACTGAGATGATTATAAAGGACAGTGGAGAAGAGAAATCCTCTTAGTGAGCTGAGCACTAAACAGAGCTCCTGGTTGCTCATTTTGCAAAGAAGGAGCGATGTCCAGAGATGTGGCTCTACATTGCTTCATGAGTAGTGGCTAAGAGTTTAGCTCAATGGTCATGGATTTGGAAGGATAACAAGGCAAGGACTTTGAAAACTGGAGATTAGGATGACTGGAGAGAGTGTACGTAGATAGACTTCTCTGAACAGGCACAATATGCAAAGATAGTTGTGTCAGATGTGAATGTTCAACAATGAGCAACCTCAACAGAGGAGAGTGGACATTGATAAGGTTTTTGGGGTGATGGAGGGGTTCATGGGATCCAGAGCTGATTGATAAGAAAGAATTCTTGAAAATACCTTTGGTCCAAAAAGGTGATTTTTATTAAAGCACAGGGACAGGACCAGTGGGCAGAAAGAGTTGCCCAGGGATGGGGAGGAGAGACTATGGAGTTGGGGGAGATAAAGTCTTTAGGAAGTTTCCATTGAGAGTTTCATATGCTAAAGAAGACTCACAGGATGCTGGAGGCCTAGCTATTGTCAAGCTAAGGTTCTTTTTCCTTCTACCAAAGCATTACCATTAAAAGAGTAGGGAGTTCATGGAGAAATGTCAATGGGTCACAGGTTATAAAGAAATTTAATTCCATCTGCCATTTCCTTCTGCTTTTGTTTCCCACATCAAACAAGATAACTTATTCTGTAAATGTCAGTCAGCTTCTTTCTACCCATCTCTATCCTTGCCCCAGTGGGCTCATGAACAAAGCGACTATAGCAGCAGGATGAATGCTACAAATGGATTAAGCACCATGAACTTCCACTCATCAAAACTAATCTGGCTGTTGTCACTGCTAAACCTCTAACCAGCCAAGAGCAGAAACTAACATTGAGCTTTGACATAGCATCATTCCTCAGGGAAATCACCCAGTCACATAGTAACAGGTTGATTACACTGGATTACTTCCGTTACGAAAGGGAATATGCACTTCTCTGAATATGGTTTACCTTCCCTGCCTCCAGTATTTCAGCTAAAGACCATCATCCATGTACTTAGAGACTACATTAATTATAACCATGGCATTTCAAATGGCATTCTTACAAAAAAAAAAAAAAAAAAAACTTCCCATTTTATTGTAAATGAAGAGCAGCAATGGGCTTATGCCCTACCATGTTCCCCATCACCCTGAAGCAGCTGACTTGATAGAATGGTGGAGAGGTCTTTTGATGGCCCAGCTATAGCGCCAGCTGGTGGCACAGTGTAAAGCTATGTAAATGTCTTCAAGGGTGTGGTGTGTACTCTAAATCACTGACAAATGTTGCTATTTTTCCCATAGCCAGGATTCTTGGCTCTGGGAATTAAGGGGTAGAAATGGGCATAGTTCCTCTCACTTTTACCCCTAATGATTCACTAGTAGAATTTTTGCTCCATCCCCACAACTTTAGGCTTCGTTTTACCTAGAGATCTTTGTTCCCAAGGGAGAAATGCTTTCACCAGGGAATGGAGAAATTGTTTCATTACATTAAAAGTTGAACATGCCACTTTAAAACCTTGGACTACTCACATCAATGAACAAAAAGGTAAAAAATAAGGTTCTGCTATACTGGTTGGAGTGATTGATCATGATTGTTAAGGGAAATTGAGTTGTAGCTACACAAGGTAGGTAAGGAATTCAGGAGATCCCTTGGGAGTCCCTTAGTACCTCCATTCTATGATAAAATTAATAAAAAAAACATAACAACCTAATAAAGACCAGAATGCTGATAGTCCAGACCCACCTCCCATCTCATTTCCTTACCAAATAAAATATGTTAATATGAGTTAAGTTTATGTATCATTTTATCAATTTAAAGTGCAAGATATCAATAGGTGACTGAGAAGGGAATGGACATCATCTAAATATGGATAGTGACTTTGTATTTTCTTTTGGAGAGAGGTTTGGCATAGTTACATCATGTTAGACGAAAGCATGATTTTGCTATTATCTTACTTAGGAATTAAATATGGTTAAGGGGAGGGTTCATACACACCAAATTTACAGCAGTAGATTATGGTGGTTTTACACTACCAATTTAGCTAAATTAAAAGTATTTTATCTATATTTTTCAGATTAAGATTAGCTACTAGCTAGACATTTTATGTGACATTTAGGTCACAGCAGTGAAGCAGCAATTATACTTTTTGGTCATTGCTTAAATGTAAAAAAGAACAGATGCAGAGATTCCATGAGGTTCCAGTTTGTCCTTATCTTATCCCACTCTGCTTCTCTTTCTTCTTCCCAAATACCTATTTTATTCCTAGGCACAGACTTAGGAATAAACTCCTCCAGGGCAAGATCTAGGTATTCATTGTTAAATCATAGAACTAGTCAGTTAATACCTACTTGTTGATTATCTTTAAATTTGCTTGTTGATTACCTTTGTGTTCTTCCTTTCTATTGACTCTTAAAGTGTTAAAAGTGCAATTAATTTTGTACTGGAAAAATATTAGAGATTTAAAATCTCTTATTTTACAGATATGGAGAGATTCCACACTTACTAATATTTAAGCAACTAGTTTATGAAAGAAAAAATACTAGAATTCAGGTGTCTTGGCTCCTAGCCCCCTGCTTTGTCTTCTCTAGTATATGGCTTAATTGCAATGAAAATAACTTGCCTTTGAAAGTAATTTATACATTGAAACATGTCACATATGTTTTCTTAGCTAATCCTTTAAATACTTTATGAAGTAATCAGGGCAATTATTTCATTTTAAAATAAAGCAGTAGAGAAAAATATAAATCAGGTTACTTATCCAAGATATGTTTTTATGTACAAATAAATCAATTTTTCTATTTATGCTTTTTAAACGATATTATAAAAACTAATTTAGATTTGTTCTGCACATGGCTGCATTTATAAAATGTGTGAATTATTACATTTGTGAAGAATAGATTAAGAATCACTCATTTCAGTATTTTCCTGATGAAAATTATCACAGAATCCACCTCACTCTGGCCAGTAGTGTCCTTTCAGTAGAATACTGAGTGTTATCTAGCAGATCCTCTGCGGATTGTCTGATTCTATGGGGGTGTGAAGATTTGATTGTCTTTGGTCAGTCTACACAGCAGTTTTGTAGAGATGGACATCAGCTGTGGAAGGCTGCTGCTGCTGCTGATATTTCAGGGCCATATTGAAGCAAATGAGTCCTGTTCATTGCTACAAAGCAAATGGATTTTGTCCAGTAGAGAACACAAGTCTCTTATCAGCACACAGGTTATATGAGGGCAAGGCATCTTGATCAATGGTGCCATCAGATGATCAAATGGGAAAAGAAAACCAAGCTATTTTCCTAAAATATGTGGAATGAAAGTTACACAGCCAAAAGCGATCCAAGAAACACCAAGAAAGAGCCAACACAGCTGCCTAAAATTTCACAGCTTAGCTATGATGCAACAATAATATGTGATATTGAAATACAATTGACAGAGTAGGAGATAATATTTTCATCATATACCTTATACATGTACAAATATATACATATACATCTAAAGAGGTCCTTCAAATCCATGAGAAAGAAAAACTACCCACAATAACCAAAAAAATAGCAAAGGTAGCAAAGGATACAAGGAAGAAAAAATACAAAAATAAAAATCACGTGTGGCACTTAATGTCACTACTAATCAGGGTTGCAAATTAAATGACAATTTTTTGTCATCAGATTACAAACATTAAAAAGGCATCCCTATGTTCACTGCAGTGTTATTCACAACAGCCAAGGTCTGAAAGCAACCTAAGTGTCCATCAACAAGTAAATGCGTAAAGAAAATGTAAGGTGTATATATATATATATATATATATATATATATGTATGTATATATGTATATATACACACACAATGGTAAAAAGTATACAAACATACATACACACACACGATGGGATGTTTTTCTGCTTTAACATGGGAGGAAATCCTGTTGTAGGAGGCATTTTGCCAACTGAAATAAGACAAGGCAAATACTGCATGGTATCATTTATATGTGGAATTAAAAAAAGAAGTTTAACTCAAAAACAGAGCATAAAAAAGTGGTTGCCAGGGACTGGAGGATGGAGTAAATAGGGAGAGGCTGGCAAAAGGGTACAAACTTCCAATTTTAAGATTAATAAAGTCTTGAGGATCTCATTGTAACATGGTGCCTATAGTCAACTGTATTGTGTAATTGAAATTTTCTAAGAGTGAACTTCAATGTTTTTACCAGAACAAACAAACAAACAAAAACCCCAAATAGAAGAGGTAAATATATTATGTATCTGTGATGTAAAGGATGTGTGAATTAACTACATAGGGCGATGGGTTACATATATCACAGTGTATATGCGTATATGCATATATGTATCTCAAGTCATCACATCATAAACTTTAAATATCTTACTATTTTATTTGTCCCTTGTACTTCAATGAAGCTGGGGAAAAAGAATGGCAGTCATATGCAAGCGGTAGTAAAAATGGTACAGATTTGGAGGAGGGCAATTTTAGTACTCAAAAAACTATGTGCTAAAATACCAATGTAGAGTTTTGCTCTTAGGTATCCACTGTACAGTGATGTTTATGTATGTGCACAACATATATGAGGAAAGATATTTGTTATGGAATGCTTATAATACCAATAAATTGTAAAGTAAAATTAATGTGGAAAACAAACTTCTGGAGCAATCTGCCACAGTGTTTGCCTGTTCAACTGGTGTGTACCCTTGTGAAGGAAGTGGCCAGGTGAGACAACTATGTTTTTCTCACATTCTTTTCCATTGTTTGAATTTATTGCCAAAAAAATCAGGTATATATTTGTTACTTTTATAATACATGAATTTAAAAAGGAGAAAATAAAACTGCCTGTTCTAAGCCCAAATTTGACAGAAGGAAAATTTTCAGTTCTACTCATAATGCTTAACCAATGCGATTATTTCCATGTTTTTCCATTTGGGGAAAGAAAGGAGCAGAAAAACTCAGAAGGAGTAATTTCTTACTAAAGTGTTAGTTATGGAGCTTTTTAAAAATTTTGAAGTAGAGAGACACTTTTACACAAATTGCTATTATTTTTAGGTTGAAAAGAGCTGGGAAATTTTGGGCAAGTGGCTTAAATACAGAAGCCTATGTGAAGAGGTGCTGTTTCTCTGCTGGAGACTCTTGTATCAGATAACCAACAAAACGGACAGCTTCCTCGAATGTTTTATTTTCAAAAATGGCTGTATTAAAATGAAGGCAGTGTGATATGAGGAAAAAAGTATTGAGAGACTGAGCCCTACTCCTGGCTGATGTGACCTTGTGAAATACACTTAGCCTTAGAGTCTCCAGTCCTTCATCCTCACAGGATTATATGTTGGTCTTAATGAGATTTCATATGTGAGGGAATTTTACAAACAATAAAAATAAAAGATGGTACTACAGAGGGTTCTGTTTTATATGCTTTCTTCTCACCCAGTACTATTCTCTCTTAGACCTTAATCCAATGCAAAAATAATGAACAGGGCAATATTTGTGCAATGTTTAATGTCTGCCTCAATCTCTGGGATATGGACTCTATGATAGCAGAGAACACATTTTCATTTTCCTTCCCGCTCTTCCTTTCTTCCTTCTTTTCTACCTTCCTTCCTTTTCTTCTATTTGTTTTCTATTACCTAGTAAAGTACCTGATATTTAGTATCTTTTATAAAAATAGTTGAATAAGTGAGTGAGTGAGTGAATGAATGAAAGAATGAATAAAATCAGGTTACCTTTACCTCTGTGCTCCCTCGTGCTTTCCTAGTAATGTACAAGTTAATGAAACATGTGAAAGAGTTTGTTTAGGAAAATAAAAATCAGCATTTTCCCTAGATTTTAGAGCAGTAGTTTCTTGGGAGGGAGGGCGTGGAGAATATTTCTCTCACCCTCATGGGGCTCAGAGAAATTTCACTAGGACGTGAAGACCATAATTCACAAAAGCCACCATACTTCTGCTGTGCAGTAAAACACAGGATTAACTCAGTCCTGTAGCCAAATGGATTTCTGGAGAATCAGGAGTATCTCCTACAGAATTTTTTTTAATTTAGGGTCAGCCAGAGAATTTAGAAAAGCTAATGACTTTAAAGGGACAGAACACCAAGCAAGAAACCTCTTTGAAACATGGACTTCATTGTTCTTTTATTATAACAACAAACACTTAAGCACCAATAGGATGGTGGGACAGCTTGCATTAACAAACCAAACCAAGTGAAAACCAAAAAGGTTTTTCATGTCCTTGATTCATGTTGATGGGACAGAACTAGTGATGGACTTACCTATGTTCTACTCCTAACTGTACGTGGCATCTTTGAAAAGTAATTTGATCCTCAGTTAATTATTTCTCCACTATCCCTTCACTACATTTCTTTGACTTCACAAGCATCTTTCTTTGTACTTCACATTTGACTATATATAGGCAATCTAAAATTAAATGATAAAGAGGCTATAAACCAAGTTCTAGCTCCAGGTAGTAAAATCTTAAAAATACTTGGTTTTCTTTTCTTTTTTTAACAAAGGGAAAAATAATGACTTCTTGGGTCCTACCTAAGAGATAGTGAAGACATCCAGAGACATGGTCCAAGCTTAAAGATTCACTCAAAATATATTTACTTCTTTTGCAGAAAAGCAAACAAATTAATTTTTCTTCAGTTGGATATTCCATAAGTCTAGTGATAGGAAGAAAGTTAATTTGGAAGATGGCTGTTAGAATTACATGTGAGAGTGCCAGAGAAAGAAACAGGAGGAGTGTAACTGCCTTTACCTTGACTCCCTGCTTCCTCCTCCTTCATCTTTGGGTATGAAATTCATGCAGATTTAATCAGCCCTATTTGTGGTTTTTATTCATTCTGTCCACAGATGGTGCCTTACTATATGATGGGTCTGTGTGTAGCCCTTCTGGCAATCAGAGAGCTGTGGTCTTACTAGAACTCACAGTTAAGAGCATGACAGAGTTACTAAGTAGAAGGTGGGCTTTTACTTCCCGTCAGCCCATCTATATTTATGCCTCTCCTTTCAGTGTAGTGTTGTATTTTTCTCAGTCTTCTAAGACAGTTACCTTTTATTTTGTCCCAATATATCATTACATATTACTTTGTGATAAAAAAAATAGTTTAACATTTTTTTTCAAACTGTAATGTGTCTTTTCTAACTTTAGCACCCTGCTAATTTATGGTTTAATATGCAATGTCAAAGTGAAACTTATGCCCTACTAGATGTGTCATGGGAATTCTGGTAATCTCTACCTCTGTAGTTATTAAAGCTAAATATGGGAAAATAAAACTTGCATAAGAGAATGACATACCAGAGTTTATTAGAACTTTCAAAAGTTTCTTTAAGGAGTCATTATATCAGTACTTTTTGCTGCTGTCATAGAATGCAGGGTACACTCGTTAAGAGAAATATAACCAAAATATATTAAACAAAACAAACCAATCTTTATTTTGTAATGTAAATTGCAAAGGTAACATTACAAACCAAATAAATTGCGGGATTTTGATATAAGACATCTGTTAATATAATATAAGACATCTGTAAATACTACATAAAGGGATGCTTTGGCCTCTGAACTATAGTAGTCTAATATTCTGATTATTTCATCAAAGCTATGTATCATAAATAGTAACCACAAATCTGAGATGTTTTAGGTCAATTTTTATTTCTGACATTATGCCCATAGTCTCCTAAGCACATATACTTGTAATAAGTAAACCATCTGTCCCCATCTTATTTCTCATCCAAAAGCCTCTTGACAAGCCCTTTTCCTTTACGCTTTACATCTTCTCTTGTTCCCTTTTTTTTTTCTAAACAAGGATGCTATATACCTGCTAAAGCACAGCTCTTGCATTTCTACTTACCATAACTGATTTTTCTGCCTACACAGCTTTTTATTCTTAACTTTTGTCTTTCATGGTCATAAAAAATTCCTTTAAAAAAAAGTTTACAACAATAGCTTAGATTGTGTTAGAGCTTCCCTGTCTCAACATAGATTAATGTACATTGAGAGCTAATAGAGGAATCATTAAACCTTTAGAGTATTTTGATGACCCATAGCTATTGCCTGTTTTTCTTCTTACATTCCAGCAGCTGGACCCTCAGTTCTCAGTCTAATCCCCCTACGAACACCCTGTTCTGGTGACTACATTTTGATATCATTTTTAATAATCCAAGTTTCAATGAATTCTGAATTTGCAAAAGATAGGAAATATCAGTTTGGTATTTTTTTTGTGAAGATATTTATAATATTGGGTCCATAAAGAGAAAAAATGGATATGATGCAAGAAATAATTTCTCCTTAATTTACCTTCTTTGCAAGGAGAGTGGTTCCTGTGAGCAAGCATTATCTTTGAAGGTTGCAAATTATTCTAAGATAACCTGTACACTAATGGTTTATGTCATGTAAGAATGTCTCTTCTTTAATATAGATTAAATTACATCAGTGGCTAGTGAAAGAATCATCAAACCTTCTCTGTACTTGAAATATTTACTATGTGATGATTATATTGCCAAGGTCTCATTTAAGGGTGAGGTAAAAATGAATTAAGAAAACTTCTTTCAGGATACATTATTTTTAATCATTCTTAATTAAATAAAGGGGCTAGAGAAAGCTTGATGAAGTTGCCTATTAATTAATTTAAAAGTAAGAGTGAATGTGTGTTTGGTAGAGTTAAATGATGTACAAAAATCACTCATGTAGGAAATTATTATAACAAATAATTTAACTGGGGCTTAAAAGATTCAATAGTTTTTAAGCATTACTCCCATAAGTAACCTGTTGCTGATAAAAGCAAAACAAAATGATATAGAGCACATATGCTCCATTATGAGTTACTGTCATTTTGACATATTACTTCTAAGACACATGTGTATCTGTGTGTGTACACATATGTATGAGTGGTGTTCTTCTGACAGGGGAAAGAATTTTGAGAACCTAAGTGTCATTATATAGTAGTTTTCCTCATGAGCTCATCAATGAAGACCCACTTAGACTCCTAAGGTCGTATGAGGTGATATCATGGGGAAAGGCACAGGAGAATTAAATATCCAAATGACCTATTATCAAATTGTCACTTGTAACTTAGATAAACAGTTAATAAGGCCATGGTCCTATGATAGGTATAAATCAAATCATCACCATAGATGGCAGATTCCAACCTCCGTTAAATTTCACCAAACTGGATTACTGGGGAAATAAAGATTTAGTTGAGGTTGCTGCTAGTATAATTCAAAAACTAGTTTCAGGATTTCTTAGCCACTCAGACTTTATCTGGTGAATACTTAAAAAGAAAAAAAAAGGCTAGGTGCTTGTTGATTTAACATCTATCTGATCCTTCTATTTTCAAAAATGTTTTTTCTTTCCCTGCCTTAAAGATATATATATATAAATGTTTGGGATTTTTTTGGCATCAACTTTTTGGGGCACATTTTTAGACATGCTATTGCTTCCACAGATATATGAATATACTTTAAGTAAAATACATATACTAGAAGAAATCATATATGTGTGTATATGTTCCAAAGTCATATTATAAACCACTGAGTTTGTAATAAACACAGCAGAAGCCTAACACATCCATTTCCAGTCTACCTCCCTGTACCCTCAGGCAACTATCAGCAACATTTTAAGCTATATATTCTGGTATTTAATTCTGTATTTCCAAGTATCATGCTTTATTACTATTCCGTGATTTTCAAACTTTACAATCTATGAACTTCTTGTTATGAAAGACAAGAATTTAGCTTTGTACACCTCTATTCTGTAACCCTTGCCACCCTGCTTCCAATACACATTTATGCTCTTTTCACTTTTTTCTGCTCTTTTAATAGAGATATTTCACCATTTAGAGTTAAATTAATATTCAAAACTCATATCAAGGGGTGCCTGGGTGGCTGAGTTGGTTAAGTGTCCAGCTTTGGCTCAGGTCATGATCTCATGGTTCTTGGGTTGGAGCCCTGCATCGGGCTCTGTGCTGAAACTAGCTCAGAGCCTAGAGCCTGCTTCAGATTCTGTATCTCCCTCTCTCTCTGACCCTCCCCTGCTCATGCTGTCTCTCAAAAATAAATTTAAAAAAACATAAAAAAAACTTTATTAAAAACATATAAGATTATTGCTATGTAAATATTAGCTAATCAATATAGTGATAATTGCATTTTGTTTCTTATAGAACTTTTCTATTTTTCCTAAAGTTCATATTTGCTTTTGTTTTTATTCATTTACTTTCCTATATACCAACCATTAATTTATCTCCTAACTCTCCAACACAGCTAAAATTCTCCAATTAATATATTACAAAAACAAATATCATTTAATTCTTTAAGTTATGCCTTTTGAAGCCTTATTTTATTCAGTTACAATCTGGAAATTTCATCTCTAGGCCTTCAATGGCAGTATCATTCCAAGGCTTCCCTTAATTAATATCCTTATACATCCTTCGCATTTTTCTTGGTTTTCTTCCTCATTTTTGTAAAAAATACCATCCAATAACTTTCTGAAAATTATTCACAAGATATAAATATCTTGAGTGTATGTCTAAAAAGTGCTTTTATTCTACTCTCATCCTTGGGAGTCATTGGTGTGACATATTATAGATTGAAAAATATATTTTTTTCAAAATATTGAAGTGATTATTCTAATTACCTTCCAATTTTCAGTGTTGCTATTAAGAAGTTTTACGTTAATATGTTGATTTTTTTCTTTTCTGTCTCTAAAAGCTGCTAAAGTTTTTTATTCATCTATGATTTTCTGACATTACATAGGGATTCCCTTAGCAAAAATATTTTCTAAATAATTGTGTGGAATCATTGTGAGAGTCATTTCAATCTAGGCATCGACATAGTTATGTTTTGGAAAATTTTGTACAGTTTTAATTTATTCCCTGTCATCCAAACTCCAAATTTTGAAAATTATATCTCCTAGACTTTCTATAGAGTTATCTAACTTTTCCTCCAATTTTATTTTCATGAACTTTGAATTTCTGCTATTATATATTTTTAATTTTCAATATTTCTCTTAAGATCTCTAATTCTTGCTTTTATTTATTAAAAACAAATTAATGTTTATTTATTTTTGAGAGAGATAGGGAGACAGAGTATGAGCAGTGGAGGGGTAGAGAGAGGGAGACACACAATCTGAAGCAGGCTCCAGGCTCTGAGATGTCAGCACAGAGCCTGACATGGGGCTCAAACTCATGAACTGTGAAATCATGACCTGAGCCGGAGTAGGATGCTTAACTGACTGGGCCATCCAGGTGACCCTGTGATTCTCACTTTTAAAAAATTGTAGGTATAGGAGTGCCTGGATGGCTGAGTTGGTTGGGCCTCCAACTTCAGCTCCGGTCATAGGTCATAATCTGTTTATGGTTTCAAGCCCCACATCGAGCTCTGTGCTGACAGAGCTCAGAACCTGAAGCCTGCTTCAAATTCTGTGTCTCCCTCTCTCTTTGCCCTTCCCTTATGCTCTCTCTCTTTCTCTATATCAGAAATAAATAAACATATTTAAAAATTAAAAAAAAAAAGAAAACGTTTATAGGTATTTTTCTCATTTCCTGGATGTAACAGTAATAATTATTTCTGTGTGTTTTGTTTTAATTCTATTTAGTCTGTTTCTTTCTGTTTTGGACTTCTTAAATACTTTTCTCAAATGTCTAAATGATCCTTTGATATTTATGTTAAGTTGCTTCATATGAAATTGCTATTTTTGGAAGTTAGAAATGCTTGAGTCTTGGTTATTTCATATGGTTCATTTAAGAATAAGCTCTTTAAAAGCTGAAGTCCTCAACGCAAAGTGGAGGGGTGTTGAGAATGTGATCATTCGGTATGCAGATTCTTATTTAATACTTTTGTCACTTTCCTTCCATCCTCAATTTATGTCTGATTCCTTGAATACAGATCCTGTCTTGTGTAACTTTTCCAGAAAGCAAGTCTCTAGTCTACTGCTGGACTAAAAATGGGCTAGTGGCATGAGAAAATAAACAGAGGAAGAGGATTCAGAAATATAACTATTTAAAAATTTCAACAGAACCTATTCTCCAGTGTGCCCTGTAGTTTCACAAGGACCTGGAGTGGGAAATTCCTAAACCTTTCCAACATTCTGCAAGGGGTATTAGCTTCTTGTTCATTTTGCTTGTCTCCTTCCTGTATTTTCCTAAGTGAGTTACCATTCATCTATTCACTTTCCAAAATTTGACTTTTTTTCTTTACTTTTTTTTTTCTGTATTATTTGAGGGCTTATGCTTGTTTCATATAGTTCATTTTGGGGAAAGAGCAGAAATAAGTTCATGTGTGTTCAATCCCCAAGGTTTAACCCAAACTTTTGGATTAAAAATTGAGAACATTTGGTTTCACACTTATTTTGTAGAAACATAAAATCCCAAAAAAGGGTTTGGCCAAGTTATTGAAAATTCAGTTACAGAATCAGGACTAGACTCCAAATCTCTGATTCTCAGTAAAATTTCTGCTTTACCATTATCACTCATTACAGACCATTATTCTTTTCTCTTTAATACCCAAATGACCAGATTTTTACTCAAGGAGCTTACCTACACTTATTGAAATAATTCAATAGCCAGAAAACTCATTCCCTAGCTCACTGTTTGTGTAAAGTGTTTTTCCATTATGGTCTCAATATCAATGTATGTCCCACTGATGGATAGTGAAGTATTTAAATTTTCACAAGTAGTGAAGCTAAAAGTAGATAGTCATTATTTTTACATATGGAATTAATATTTATAACCTAGAAAAAAATATTTGTTTTGGGTTGGAGATGAGACAGCTTTTTTTTTATAACAAGTTAAGAACAGAACAAGTGAGCCTTATGAATGACATGATCTTCTCTCCCTCCCCATTCCACCACTTTTCTTTTATTATAATATTGACTTAATAGTTTATTGAAATGATTCAAATTCCATAATTTGAAACCAATCAATACAGAGGAGTATAAAAAAAGAGCAACAAATTATTATACATATCCAAGCAAACAAACCACTGTTACCATATCATAAAACAAATTTTGCATATATCTTATGCATATATAAAGAAGATATGTTGAGAGGAAAGGGGATTTGTCCAAATAATTTTATAACAATAGAATATTTAAGTAAAATGCATTTAACTGTAATTGAAAGGAATTAATAAAAAGGCAAATTAGATTAAAGCCGTAGTGGTTACTGAACTTCAGATAAACATAGCTTCATGAAGAAAGCATTAAGAAGAATCTCTGTTAGGGATGCCTGGGTGGCTCAGTTCGTTAACTGACTTCAGCTCAGATCATGATCTCACTGCTCCTGGGTTCGAGCCCCACATAGGGCTCTGTGCTGACAGCTCAGAACCTGGAGCCTGCTTCAGATTCTGTGTGTCTCTCTCTCTCTGCCCCTCCCCTACTCACACTCTATCACTCTCTCAAAAATGAATAAATGTTTAAAAAATTAAGAAAGAGAAAAGTAAAAAAAAAAAGAAGAATCTCTGTTAAACTCATGCTAAAATTTCACCCAGTATAAATTGAATCCTTGTTTTAAAAGATTTCCATCCATCTCAGAGACCAGCCCTTTGAATAACAGTTAAAAGCTGTGGACTCCGAAATCAAATGCCACATTAAAATTCTACCTTTATCACTCAATTAATTTGGGCACATTTCTCCATGCTTTAGTTTCCTTAACTGTATTATTGAGCAAGGATAACAGTAGATACCTCGAAAGTGCTTTGTGAGGACTGAGTTCTTAGAACACTTTCGAAAAACCGGTGAGCAAGTGTTAGATATTATAATTCACTTTTGGCCTTCAAAATCCTCCAATCTGACTCTTGCTGGTCATATTTTTTTCATTTATTATATTTGTATCATTTCCATATTCTAATTTGTAAACTTAATTTTACCAGTTTTTTAGCTTGAAGATAGATCTATGTGTAAATTAATTCAATATGTATAACAAATTATTTTTACTATACCTTCTTTATTTCTAGTATCTTTGATTTATTTTATATAAGGCTAGTGGCTTTAAACCTCTTCAGAGCTCATAATACCTCTCCGACCTAAAAGATCAAATCCAATCTCAGGAATCTAACTCTTGTCAACATCTTTGGCCTATCTGTCAACCTGTCCTTTCCTACACAGTACTCTCCTCTCCTCCATTTTTCCAACAACATGTCCAACATGTTCTCCTTCCATGGATATGCTAGACTCTTTAAACTTTTGTGTCTTTGCACATGATGTTGTTTGTTTGGAACACCATTTTTCTCCAGGCTGCTTAGCAAATATCTACTTAACTTGCAGTATAAACTTTCCTGATTTTAATAGGTGACATCACAGTTCTTCTAATTACTCAGCCCCTAAACCGAAGTTTTCCTCTACTTCGCTCTATACTTCATACCCCATATCTAATCCTTCAGTGAGTTCTGTCATCTTACCTTCAAACTATGTCTTAAACCCAACCACTTTTCATATCTTCACTGCTAGGAGCGTGGTTCAAGCCATCATCATGTCTTTCTGAATGACCTCATGAAATTCCTAAATTGTCTCCCTTCTTCTACCTTGGCCATTTATTGTCTCCTCTTATATAACCAGAATAATTCTTACTTCCTCTCTGTTGCAAATTTGTGTTGGTTTTATGAGAATCCTAATGTTAGTTCTGTTGGATAATGCTATAAAATATTTTTTTAAGTTATAATAGCAAGCATGCAATGAAAGTTAGAGATAATCTTAGAGATTGAGTTTCTTCATTAGATAACAAAAAGCCTTTGTTTTCTAATCAGGAAATATTATTGTCCTTTTTTTTACACTAGGAAGCAACTTCACTACCTTTGTTCCCAAAATTTAAGGTACATTCTCAAAACAAATGTTCATTTTCTTACGAAATTTTGAAGATTTTGTAGTCTATGAGTCAATGACTATGAGTTGGGAAATTTACTTTAGATTCTTAGATGTATGAGTCATTTTACATAATTATATTTCTGAAGACTCCTTTGGTATTTAAAATTCATCTTGTCTTTACTCTCTGTGAAACAGGTGACATCTTTTTCTATCAGACTTAAGATTTCCTCTATAGCAGTTTCACCTTTGATATTTTCAACTGATAAGAAAGGAAGAAAAATAAATAAGAAAAAAAGGAAGGAAAAAAGGTTAGAAAAAAGGAAGGAAAGGAGGAAGGGATGAGGGGATGGAGGAATGGATAGTTGGATGGAGGGAAGAAGGAAGGAAAGAAATGTAATGCATGCAAAAACTCCCCATCGCTGAAACCAAAGTCATTTCTAGAACCTAGATGATTACTAGTAATAACACTATCTTTCCAAGCATTAATGCCAATAATAATAAGAATAACAATAGCCATTTATTGAATATTCTCTATGTGCTAGGCTCAGAACAAAACATTTTACAAGTATCTTCTCATTTAATATCCATGGCACAATTTAATACTGGTGCTAGAATATTGTTAAGTAAATTCCTATAGGTCACCCAGTTAATAGGTAAAATTGCCAAAATTTAAACCCAGTCTCCTAATCTGATACTCTGACATTATCTGATACTCTTTTACAGTATCCCTCATCATTAAATAATGAATAAAAATGCAAAAATATCCTTCAAGGTTGAGTTAAGAAACTGGACATATTTGTGGTTATGGTTTTTGTTTCCTCCATTGAAAAATAGATTGTGTTTCACAGTTTTAAATCACAACAACTCCATTAGCATTCAGCTTTTGCTGTGAAAGAGCTTGGATCTTTGCCATAAAATGCCCTTTAAAGTGAAATTTGGCCAAACTGTAGGCTAGGAATAATAGTGGGGCAGAATTGATCTATTAAAATGAAATTGCCAGACTTGAGTGGTCTAGCAACCATAGTGCATTATGCTGACTACATAGATTTCAAAGTTTTTTTAAATGCCAATAAAGCACTAATTTTTCATGTTCAGAGACATTCACAAATAATTTACCTAATTTATTTCACTTATTTTGGAAGCATGCAATAATACCAGTTTAAACCACAACTAGAAGAAGATGCACTTCCCCCAACTACTTATCCAATCCAAAGGTATAGGAAGTTAAATGAAGTTGCTTTTACAACACCAAAGACTTAATCATCCATTTCATGTATAAAAGTTAGCTACTTTTTTGCAAGTATATTGTAGTATAGAGGTGGAATTTAAGGAAAGATATTAAGCAGGCTGTGTTTTAGCTTATGGGCAAGTAATAAATTGTATCATTTATCTTGAATGTATCATAGATAAGCTGCTATATAATGATTGCCACTTCAGATAGCTGTGAAATTAGGTGATTAGTTGTTACTTAACCTTCTAATTTCTGTATAAGTCTAATTACATGAAATAGAAGTTGGGGTTCTGATTTTTTACTTTGCTTATCCATTTGGAGTGTCATTATAACTACTGTATTGTAAATGATGGAAAATAATTGCATATGTTAAAAAATAGTGTTATATTCTAAAAATAAAAAAATAAAAAAATAAAGTAAAAAACAAAAACAAAACAAAACAAAACAAAAAAAACCAAAGGTATAGGAATTTAGGATAGGGAATATGCAGCCTAAACCATAGTTCACAGAATTTTTGCCTTATTTGGCATTCTAGGACTCTTGGTTGTGAGTGACAGAAATTCAAAAGAGCTTAAACATAAAATGACTTTATTAATTCCTGTAAATATAAATTTGGGGGGTATTTGCCTTTAGGTAAGCCTGGATCCAGATGATCAATACTGTTGTCAGGAACCTGCCTCATTTCAGCTCCCAAATTTGCTTCTTCTGTGTTTTCTTAATTCTCCAGCAGGCAATATTTAAATGGTGGCACAGATGGTAAATATTCTGTATTTAGTTTGGAAACATCATAAGAAAAATAGTACCTTTGTCCTTGTTGCTCCCGTTTAAGTTTCTGGAGTGGCCACCACTGGCTCCTTTGTGTCATGTACCCATCCCTGAGTAATTACCAAGGCCAAAGCCATGGAGTGCTTTGAATGGCCACTTAATCTAGCAAGTTTATTTCGTAGGTCAACTGTATTCCACCATTGCCCCTGGGCAACAGCTTGGCCAAAAAATTCATATTAAAGGGCATCCATCCACTCCTAAGGCTGAGGGCTTAAGTCAGTTCCACTCAAACCTCATGGTGGGAGGTATAAGGATTATTCTTGTTCCTAGAAGGGGACATAGAGGTTAGCCAAACAAAACAAAAGCAATCTATATATCTAGATCTTTTTTTCAAGTGACAGAGAAATACAGTAATCTGTCACCAACATCTCACTTTATTGGCATGAAATTCTACTTTTGCTAGTTTACTTCAGTTTAACTTTACCATTTTTGGGTATATTTAGGTCCTAACATAAGTCTGGATTTCCAATAATTTCTCTTGGCAAGAATTGGAAAGAAAACTAAATATATCTGCATAGAAAAAGGAGACAAAGTGAGCTACCGAACTGGAATAGAACTGATTAGGATAAACTTAGGAAACAAAAGAAATGTTAAATCCTGCATTAGAGATATTCCAACTTCAGCTCTAAGTGGTGTGTCAAGAGGACTGATGATATCTGCTTTGGAGTGACTTTATCTTGGATACAACCCCCATCTTATGCCTCCCTCTGTGTTAAGAGTTAAAAAAAATAGCAACTCAGCTAAGCTTCTTCCATCACAAGCATCAACGTTATTCTCTGTCTCTGGGACTGTGGTGAAATGTAAGACATGAGAATAAATAACTATAAATCATAAAATCAGAAAAATAGTAAACATTTAGATGAAGGAATAGGTATAGAGAGTAAATTTTGACATTAATTTAACAATCAACCAAGACAAGTTAATCAATGAATGTCGGGTTGAAACTGCAGGTAAAAAAATGTAAATTCTTAAATGTTTAGTGTGAAAAATAAAATGCATATGAAAATTAATCCTATAGTGCTTATTATTACTACTATTAATCACCAGGAATAATAATAGCATCTCACTTGTAGAACTGCTGTGAAGATTAAATGAGATGATAATGTGCAGTGCTAGGCTTAGAGGAATTCCTCAATAATTGTTAGGTAGTATATGCAAGTTAAATGTCCTTTCATATTGTTTTATTTTAATTACAGTTTTAAAAAAACTTAATAGTTTTTATAACTTCATTTATGATCTCCTGGCCTGGCTTTAATTTTCCCTGAAGGCCGTAAGTTTCTCAGTCATGAATTTTTCAGTGCTCAAGTACTTTTCATGAACCAAGTCACTAAATTCAATGTGGATAGTTCATTAACTATATTCCATGGGCTCTAAGCGAAAATTGTAGATAAGTCTGGGCTAAAAGGCCCTCAAAAGGAATTTGCTCTTTTGCATGGCCAGAGAGATCTCAGGGAAGGAGGAAAGAGAGTGTGGAGGTGCTTGAGGCTGTGCAATGATGCCGCGCTGCTCGGATTCCAGTCTATAGCCTTTAGAAGACTTAGTCTGACAGCCCCTAGTAAACTTGAACTCACAGAGCTGCAGGGCATGTCTAGGTCTTCCTTTTCAAAGTTTTCCTCCATAGAGAAACAGGAAGTAATCTTCATCAAAGGTAAATTTGGCATTTTACTTCCAGTTCAACATTCTTCGACAACCCTCTGTCGTTCAGGACAAAATCTACAATCCTTCACAAGATTCTCAAGGATCTTAATGATGTCTCCCACCAATTATCCAGCCTCAATTCTTTGGCCCCCCGCCCTCCCCGTGGTTTGAATCTTTTAACTTCCAGCCATCTAAATAATGTGTAGTTCCCTGAACTTGCTATGCTCTCTAGTCTCTGAATTTGTACCTGCTTTTCCCTCTTCTTAGGACACTCTCTTCCTTCTATAAAACTCTTGCTTTTCTCAAATTTCAGTTTAAATGTTAGTTTTAACTATGAAACCTTCCTTGACACTGAAGGTCTCTAATTCACTTACTCAATTATGCTTTTGTTCAATGTTTACTGGTTCCCTAATATGTACTTGTCCTTAAATGCTCCTTCTGGTATGTTCCCACTGAACTTTTCTATTCACTTATAGTGTTCTTTAAAAAAAAAAAGTTTATTTATTTTAAGAGCGAAAGAATAGGGGAGGGGCAGAGAGAGAGGGAGAGGGAGGATCACAAGCAGCTCCTTGCTGTCAGTGCAGAACCCAACATGGGGGCTTGATCTCATGAGCTGTGAGATCATGACATGAGCCTAAATCAAGAGTCAGGTGTTTAACTGACTGAGCCACCCAGGTGCCCCAAGAGCTATGCATTTTAATCCCATCCCTACAGCATAGAATAGTACATTGCACATGACAGATACAAACTCAAATAACTGCTAAATGAAAGAATTGCCTTGGAAGAGTAGGCAAATTAAAGAGGCAGTTGGTTTGGGACAGGAAAATGGAAATCATCCTAATGCAGGTTATCTAAACTATGATCCTTGCCTGTCTCTCTTCAGAGGAGAACTGGGCAATCACACTGGGCTGCTGTTTTTGTGTGGCTCTCTTCCTTCTGTTTTCCCTCCTGCTTCTGCAGGAGATAGCTGTTCACTCCAATTGATTGGTACTGCCCGCTTAACACTCAGAACAGGAATGGGCTTATTTTCTGGAACCACTATTTATAAAGCTTAACTTGAGATAAAATAATGTCAGGACATAATGAGTAACAATGCACAGACCCAAAGAACGCCTGAGAGCCATTTTTCTCTTCTCCTTCTAGGAAAAATAGTACTTAAGCCACATTTTGTATTATTATTTTGCCTTCCCACAGCTCATAAGTAGGCAACTGGTTGCTATGAAGAGTAACTATTTTCCTGATTAATTAGATGCTTTAGGAGATAGGCATGCTAATGTACAAGGAAAATCTTGAGATGTATTACCTCTTCTTGTTTCCAAAATATTCTGTTGGTTTCCTTTCTTTATTTTGAAGGAACCTCATGGAATATTGAATGACATGTAGTTTTGCATGGTGGTTTCATTCATTTCACAACTAGGATTATGCACTTTTGTACTTGTGGTAATATTGAGATGGTTCCAACAATGATCACTACAGCGTGTTTTGAAGTGTGACTCAAGAATGAATTTAAAAAATATCTGTAGTATATCATTTATGTAACTTCTAACATACTATTATTATGGTATTATAGACAGTGAAAAACATTGAATTCATGAATAAAGTAGATAAAAGAACAGGTTTATTTTTCATTATCAACTATTTTTTTAAAGATCACCTTTGTTCAAGTTTTACTTTGGGTTTAATAGTAACAGTCTCTCAGTCCATGACTACTTTGGAGTGCTCATTATGTACCAGGCATTCTATAAGGCATTCAAAGTAGAAAGGACATAAGTGATTATTGATTGACAAGTATGGGTCAAGCACCTTGCCAGGGACAGAGGATATACTACCTCATTTAACCCTTAAAAGGAGTGCCAGTCTCTGTAATTTACAGAACAGGTAAATTATTCCTGTATATGGAAATTAAGAAACTGAGCTCAAAGAGGACTGAGAAGATAAATACGACCTATTTCTTCCTCTCAAATGCTTCCTAATTCTTATGACAAGAAATGACAACCTTGGGGGATTCTTGGGAAATCGTGTACTCTTCCTGGAACATGGGATACCTTGCCAGTCCAATTATCCCCTTCTGAGCCAAGCTAAGGATGAGGCCCACAGACCTACAGAGCAGGCCCTCACAGTCAAGTAAAGCTGCAGTCCATCTGTGCTCCGCCAAGGAGAACTAGTGCTAAGCTGCCACTGCTGAGGCTGGCTGAGTTCTGGAGCCTGGCATACTGGATTCTGGGCTGCAGGGGTCTGAGAATTCTCCTAAGATGAAATTTGGTATCAACTTGTTTGAGTGAGTGTAGTCTCCGAGATGTCATGGAATTGGGGACCAGGTAAATAGGTGACTGAGTGCACATCGGCCCTGGGGCTGGGAGGGCATAAGGATACTGGGGCGCTGTGCATCTTCCTACTGGTGTCTCAGTAAAGGACCACAAACGTTTATGGCTCCACTGTGGGCCTGTGAGGGCGAAACCACCGTGCGTTAGACAACATATTGGATAGCAGCATCTGAACGTTCTCCAGAGCTTGCTGGAGCCTCCCTGAGAAGACGTACAGACGTAACAAATGCGTATGGGGACCCAGATTCCAGGGATAAGAAGAATTAGAGAAACTTAGGACAGGTGTCTTGATGAAAACTAATGGGGAAAAGATGAGAGGACAAATAGCACCTGAATTTGAACAATTATAAAGCACACAATAGTATTTAAGGAGATTAACACAGTATAATGAAGGCGTTTTTCTAAAAAAAATGGCAACCTAAACAATATGTATCTCAGTGCAGGATCTGAATTGCACTGAACTCTAACTTTGTGACCTTGAAAATTAAGAAGATATATCATAAAGCACAGAGCAAAAATTTCTGGAGATTAAAATCAGAGGGAAAAGATCTGGTAACTATAGAATTGCTACCAGGACATCCTCTCTTGTTTTTTGTTTGTTTTTTAATTTTTAAAAAATGTTTATTTATTTTTAAGAGAGACAGAGCACACGTGGGGGAGGGACAGAGAGAAAGAGAGACACAGAATCTGAAGCAGGCTCCAGGCTCAGAGCGGTCAGCACACAGCCCGATGCAGGGCTCAAACTCACAAGCTATGAGATCATGACCTGAGCTGAAGTTGGAAGCTTAACCAACTGAGCCACCCAGGCCCCAGAAGGGAGTCCCTCTTTTGAATAATGGTCATTATAGAAGGAGGAAAAGAAAACCAGGGAAGACAGAGTTTAGCAGAGAGTGGAGCAGTGCACAGGTAGAGATGAAAGGGGACAGTGGGTGAAGGACAGAGGAAAAGACTCCCTTAAAAGTGGTATGATATAATCCTATTCATGGATCATTTTATATATAAGTGCCTGTGAGGGTATACTATTTTGTGTATACATATTATTCATTAGAAAAAGTTAATTTCTATAGATGTTGGGGTGGCCATAAGTAAAAAAAAAAAAAGAATACCCAGTACTGTGTAGAATATGATGTTATTTTGATTTAAAAAAAGAAAACATATGGGTGTGTGGGTATGTATGTAAGTGGGTATATGTACCTATACACGGGAGAGGAAATTAAACTTTTTCTTATGGTTTTTATTTATTTTTGAAAGACAGAGACAGTGCAAGCAGGGGAGGATCAGAGAGAGAGGGAGGTACAGAATCTAAAGCAGGCTCCAGGCTCTGAGCTAGCTGTCAGCACAAGCCCGACACAGGGCTCGAACCCACAAACTATGAGATCATGACTTGAGCTGAAGCTGGATGCTTAACCGACTGAGCCACCCAGGTGCCCCATGGAGAGAAAATTAAATAGGAGACTAGAGAAATCATCTTCACACTGTTTGACTTGTTACCATAGTTGTGTATTAGAAATTTCATATCTTAGGAAACATCAAATTAATAACTTATAATAAGAAGGTTTAAGGTGCTAATATCTAGGTAATTTAGCAATTGGAATGAGGTTTAATAATGTGTAATAAAGATGATCTTTTGGCAGTATCAAATCAATGCCTTTTTATTGTCAGAAATCTCTGCCTGCAGTTACCCAGTGGGCTTCCACATAGGGACACATGTACCCCAATGTTCATAGCAGCACCATCAACAATAGCCAAATCATGGAAAGAGACTAAATGTCCATCACCTGATGAATGGATCAAGCAGATGTGATATATATATATCACACACAATGGAGTATTGCATGGCCATGAGAAAGAATGAAATATGGCCGTTTGTAGCAAAGTGGATGGACCTCGAGGGTGTCATGCTAAGCGAAATAAGTCAGGTGGAGAAGGACAGATACCAAGTGTTCACACTCATAGGCCTAACAGGAGAACAGAAGAAACCTAATGGAGGACCAGGGGGAGGGGAAGGGGGAAAGAGAGTTGGGGAGAGAGAGGGATGCAAAACTGAGAGACTACTGAATACTGAAAATGAACCGAGGGTTGAAGGGGGAGGAAGCGGGGGAAGGGAAGTGGTGGTGATGGAGGAGGGCCCTTGTGGGGAAGAGCACTGGGTGTTGTATGGAAACCAGTTTGACAATAAGCTATTAACAAAAAGAGCCATACCTGAAAAGTATGGGTGGTTCTTTTTACTGTGAGAGAGAAGCGAAGCCTCCTCTGGTATAATCAGCCACTGCACCATGAGGCTTGCCCCTTACGTGAAGAAGGAGGGAATGATGGCAAGAATTAATTTTTACGAGAGGTAGAACACCAACCCTGAGGGGGGATTTTTGGAAATTGTGGGACTCTTTTGTTATTATTGTCACACAATACCTGGAGGTTGCATTTTATATACAATGAGTTCAGTCCAGGGATCCTAGACAGCTAGAATAAGTGACCCAATTTTTTGAAATAAAGTAGTATCCAAAGACAAAGACATATTTTTGCAAGTAGAAGACCTATTTAAAGTCATCTTGAGGGGCACTTGTGTGGCACAGTAAGTTAAGCATCAGGCTTCAGCTCAGGTCATGACCTCATAATTCGTGGGTTCAAGCCCCGCGTCGGGCTCTGTGCTGACAGCTAGCTCAGAACCTGGAGCCTGCTTCGGATTCTGTGTCTCCCTCTCTCTCTAACCCTCCTCTCTCTGTCTCTCAAAAATAAATAAAAAACATTAAAAAAAAAGTCATCGCGAGGGGGCGCTGGGTGGCTCAGTTGGTTAGGTGTCTGGCTCAGGTCATGATCTCAGAGTTTGTGAGTTCGAGCCATGGACAGCCCTGAGCCTGGAACCTGCTTTAGATTCTGTGTCTCCCACTCTCTCTGCCCCTCCCCTTCTTGCACTGTGTCTCTCTCTCTCAAAAACTAAAAAAAAAAAAACAAAGAAAAAGTTATCATGAGCCTGGAACCGAACTCCATCTGACATTAAAAACAAAGTATTTTCTGTCCAATTTTAATACCTATTAAAATTTCTAAAAGTTTTACTACATGTAGAATAAGTTGTAGGAAAATCATACTTTCACTTGCAACTTTACTGTGATTTGGTCAGTGTTTCAGAATATCGACAACAAAGTCTTCATGGAGTTTCAGTCTCTAGTACAGAATTGATAATAATCCCATTTAGGTGACTCTGCATATAGACTTAACCATCAGACCAATTCAGTATGTCTTTCCTTGTAATTATGACTAAGCATTTGTTTCCATTATGAAATACATGAAGGGTAAATTACTTGTCCTTTGTTTCTCTTTTTATCATAGTTAGGATATGATATTGATTTTTCTGAGAAAATATGAGAAAATATGAGAAGAATCATATTATACATGACTCTCATTTATTAGAACAAAGACAGTGGCACAAATTATTTATTATTGAAAGGGTATATCATGTATGACTCTGGCCTTTGGAGTGTGGGCATGAGAAGGGAACATAGAGTCAGGAAGCAAATGCTTCCTCTGCCACTCACAAGAGTCTTTGATTTCCTTCTACTTCAGGACTCATATTTTCAACCTAGCGTGTCACAGAAACATCCAGATGGGTGGGCAAGCCTCACATCACCATTATCACTGGCATGCTTCCTAGGGTGTATGTGGTGGGGGAAGTTGCCAATATTTTGGAGAATCCTCACACTCAGCATGTCTCAGTAGCTAGAGAGCTGAAATGGTGGTAGGAGATAGAGAGAGGCCTGGAGTAGCACTCTGCTTCTTCATTTTCTACACAGGAAATCCTCAATTGAAGAACCAGAGAGCTAGATTTTTAACTGAGAAACATGGAGCTTCTAAGAGGGCTGATGAACCTGCAAAAGACTAAGAGCAAGGAGAAGCAGCAGATTGGGAAGCTGAGGCAGAGAGCTGAGCAGTGGGTACCACCTGCAAGAGGCAGACCAGTCTGTGAAAATGAGCAGTTGCCAATTTAAGAAACAAGAATAAATGAATTACTCTGAAGCCAGAATTTGGGAAAATGCAGAAAAAAATGCTAGGATCAGTCACCTCTTCCCCACTTCTGACATGGGGTCACACACATCTAAACATCTATGAAACTGGGCCTTTTACCTAAAGATGCTAAGTATTTAGGTATAACTACTGATTGAAGATATTGGTTTTGCTTGAGCTTCTTGGACTAGATTAAGTCTAATGTTTCTCCTTGCTATTGCAGTCGAAGAGCAGATCAGTTATTAGTAAAATTCAAATTTGCATTGTCTTTGCTATTTAAATGAAGTAAAAGTAAAGTTACAACTTGGCTGTAAATGTTAATATTATAAGATATTGTTTTTATTTTCTGATAGAGGGAAGGTTTTAGTAGCAGAGTTCACTGGGCCCTTCAGGTCCAAGGGGGGATATCTCCAAGTTGAGAGATAGCAGAGAAAGGGGAATGTCCATACCCAAGCCAAGTTTTTTCACTTGACAGTTTTGCCTTGGGCCTATCCTGTTTGTCTTTATCTGGGCTCAGATAACTAGAAGCTGAGGCCAAAGATGTGTCCTTTGTTCTACATGACAGGGCACAGCACAGCCTAGGCAAGAATTACATTAGATTCTATTAGAGAAAAAGGGGAAGAAGACAGAGGACACAGTTTTGTGCTGTTCTTCTAAAATTATTCTTCTGCATGATTTCTGTTTCTGAAATACAGTTCTAAGATGTGTATAGTTCCCTTAATTTTTTTCCCTCCTTTTATTATCTGTTTTTTTTTCTTCTTTCCTGCTCTAAGCATTCTTATTTTTATTGATTTTGGACTTCAACCACGGTGCATTTTGTGGGAAATGGAAAGAGTTTTAAGAGTGAGTCAATAAATTCAGTGCTAGGACAGAGGAAACACATTCAAAGAGGGTTATGGCCAACGTATTTGCCTAAATTCTCAATTTACTGTGCTAGGAATTTGGTTTAAGTTATGGATAAAGATGTTTAATGATTCTAGGAAAGCATATGCAGATGCTGATCACAGGGATTTAGACATCAAGAGTAGGGTTGCATTTAGTCATTCAACAAATATTTATTGCACAGTAAATACTGCTAGCTACTGATGATACAGCAGTGAAAAGAAAAAAAAAAAACAGATACTGTTCCTGTTCTCATGAGGCTTTAATTTTATGTGGTGAAGAGAAACAATAACAAATAAATAATATATACATGTCCTATGGCATTAAGCATTATAAAGAAAAGCACAGCAGGTTAATGGATTAATAGTGATTGCCAAAAAAGGGGAGAGTATATAGCCATTTTTAAGAAATCCCCTTTTGAAAATGTTACATTTGGGAAGAGACTTAAATGAAATAGAAAGCCAATCATCCTGATATTTAGAGAGTGTCTTTTCAGATAGAGAGACCAGAAAGCACAAAGGCCCTGAGGCAATAGGGTGCCTGGCATATTCCAGGAAAACAAGGAGTCTGTGTGGTGGGAGCAGAGTCACCAAAGAGGGGAGTGGTGACTCAGTTAGTGGCAAGAATCAAATCAGGGTAGGGCCGTAGGAGTCACTGAAAGGACCCCCCCCCCCCCGCCCCATTGAGTGATGATAGGATGCCATGGAATTTTGTTGAGCAGAGCACTGAAATAATCTGATCCGTGTTTTAGCCAAATCAATTTGGCTGCTGGATTGAGAATACATTACCAGGAAATACCCAGAAGTTAGGAGGACATTGATATGGCAGTGAGACAGAAATAGATATGTAGGTATCTTACACACTGACAATATAAAATGTTTCAAGAAGGAAGCAGTGGTCAACTATGTCAAATGCTTCTCTGAAGGTAAGTACATTTGTCCACTGGATTTGGCAATGTGGGAAAAAATGACGTTGACAAGAGCTGTTTCCATGGAGTTGAGATTGAAACTCTGGAGTGCCTTCAGGAGAGATCAGGAGGGGAGGAAGTAGAGACATTAATATAGATAAAATTTTTATCAGTTTTGTGTAAAAGAGCCAAAATGAAAAATTAAAAGTGAAATAGACGATGGGATCTAACATGGGGATGTAAATTCAAAGAAAGTTTGCTTTGATTTCTTTGATTTAAGATGGGAGTTTGCAGCACGTTCATGTATTGATGATCCTGCTACATAAAGGATAAGTGATGGTTCAAGAGAGGCTGGGGACATTTATAGAAACAAAGCCTTGAATAAGGAGAGTGGAAATGGGGTCTGTTGATACACTCTGGTGAGAATGTACAGAGAAGTTATCTTTATCTTTTTTTCAGCTTTATGGAGGTATAGTTGACAAAAAGAAATTGTATATATTTCAGGGGTACAACTTGATGTTTTAATATACGTATACACTGTGAAATGACTACCACAGTCAAGCTGGTTAAAACATCTATCATCTCACATAGTTGTTGTTTTTCTGTGTGTAGTAAGAACACTTAAGATCTACTCTCAGCAAATGTCAAGCATACAATATAGTATTATTAACTATGGTCACCATACTGTATATCAGATGTGTAGAACTTATTGATCTTGCACAGTCGAAACTGTGTACCCTTTGACCAACATCTTCCACTTCCCCCTACTCCTGGAAACCACCATTTTACTCTGTTTCTATGAGTTCAACCATTTTAGATTCCATGTATAAATGAGATCATGCCGTATCTGTCTTTTTGTGTCTGGCTTATTTCACTTAGCATAATGTCCCCCAGGTTCATCCATGCTATCACAAATGTCAAGATTTTTTCCCTTGTATAATGGCTAATGATAGTCTCGTGTGTGTGTGTGTGTGTGTGTATGTGTGTGTATAACATTTTCTTTACCCATTCATCTGTAACAGATACTTAAGTGGTTTCCATATCTTGGCTTTTAGGAATAATGTTGCCATGAACACAGAGGTTGCATATATCTCTTTGGATTAACTAATTTTATTTCCTTTGGATACATACCCAGAAGTAGAATGGCTCGATCATGTGGTAGCTATGTTTTTAATATTTTGAGTACTCTTCATACTGTTTTCCATAATGGCTGCATCAATTTATATTCCTACCAACAATGTACAAGTGTTTGCTTTTTTCCCACATAATCTCTAATGCTTTTAGCATTCTTCTTTTTGATAATAGCCATTCTAACAGGTATGAGATGACAGACGGAGATTAGATGACATCCACTGCAACAGGAGGGAGGGCAAAGAACCTGGTAGAGACAGTTAAGTCTACGTTGGGTGGTGGGACCATGCAGATATTCATTTCTGATTGCTGCTACTTTAGTGGGGAAATATGAAGTCGGGGCATCACCTAAAGTAGAGAAGAGCAGGGAGTGTTAAAGATCCTAAGGTGAAAGGATAAGTGATAAAACCATCATTTTGGAAAGTGGAAAGGTAAACTGAATTGGGATATGTAATAGGATCACTAGGAGCAGCATGGGCCCACTGTGGGTGGTGGTCATACATCTGAAATGAGATAAGTCATGTTTTGTCAAGTCATGACCAGCTTCTCAGAGTGAAGCACAGAGTAGGTAAAAGTTAGAATTGGCCAGAGTGGAGTTTTTTCAGACAACTATACAGTGAAGGAAGAGAGGAAATGTCAAGGAATTATGTGAGGAATATTCATAATAATGGACTGTATCTTTTATTCTGGGTAAGGGAGGATGTGAAGATAATGAAAGATGGGCAAAAGGTGTTAGGATCAATCTTCCAATGGAACTGAAGAATCTTTGGATGTTGAAAGCAATTAATTTAAAATAAATAGAGGTGATCACAAAGTGGGGTATTTCAAATGGAGGATTTTGAAATCTGTGGCTGATATCCACAATAGGACCTAGGATATAATCTGGGAGCAGGTATCTGAGGGAGGTGAGGACAAGCTCATTGGGCATAAGGAGGTCAAGGTACAGAGAATCAGGATATTGAGAGAATTCTGTATAGTGCAAGTTACATGGATATCAAAACACCAAGGATGATTGAAGAGTGGTGGTGGAGACTCAGTGAGCCACTTGCTAAATTTTCAGTGAATGAGGAGGAGTGACCTTGGTGTCTGCACAAGACTGGAACTGGGGGCGGGGTAGGTCAGGGGGCGGCAATGATAGGAGGTTGTTATAAGCATAAGCATGAACTTCAAAGAAGCTGGGACTTTTGTTTTGATTTGTTTTTAAAGAAGCAGGTTGTGGTGGGTTAAAAGTATGGCAATAAACAAACAAGAACATTTACCCCCACCCTCTAGATTTATGGAATGAATGTAGAAAAAAGTTAAATTGCCTTTTTGGAGACTACAGGGACTATAGTATCTGCAGGGGCTATGGGGTTTTAGTTAGAGTAGCAAAGTGAAGAAAACATTTAAGGAATCTGAGAATCCTGGAGATTATTGATGAGTTACCAGGAATTCCAGAGGGCACCTTGGGTGGAATTGAGAGAAAAAAGAGGAGTAGAAGATTGCTTTAGATTAGGGGATGTTAAAATCCGTGAGGATGAGAGTTCAAGTAATGAGAGATGACTTGTGGTCCAGAAACAGATTCTGTTATCTGCAGGAAGGATTGTTTAGCCCTGTGACCATTATGGGAAGTAGTCAAAAAGGATGAACGGTGAAAAGAGTGATTTAAGAGTTTGTGATAGAGGTGACTGGGTGGCTCAGTCAGTTAAGCATCCAGCTTTGGCTCAGGTTATGATCCCACAGTTCGTGGGTTCAAGCCCAGCATCAGGCTCTGTGCTGACAGCTAGCTCAGAGACTGGAACCTGTTTCAGATTCTGTATCTCCCTCTCTCTCTGACTCGTCCCTGATTGTGTTCTCTCTCTCTGTCTCTCAAAAATAAATAAAAAACAGGAAAAAAAAGAGTTTGTGATAGCAGTGCTAAACAGGAAAAATTTAGATTTAATCAATATGCCTGATGATTTAACAGAGAGCTGAATTTTGAGTACTACAATTTACTGCTAGGACCATGTAGTGAGTGGTTAAAAACAAAATAAAACAAAACAACAACAAAAAACAACTGCACCAGAATTATGACCACTGCATTATCACCAATTATTGGAAACTTACTTGGAAACTTATTATGATAAGCTATTTATATCCATTACTTACTTTCATATTATAAAAAAACACTGTAAGTAGTTCTAATAATCTCCACTTCATAGCTAAACAAAACCAAACCAAGGGTCAACAAAGATTTGAACTTAAGAGTTTTCTAACTCCAAAGATAATATTGAAGTTCATTGTGAGGGAATGAAACTTTGGAAGATTTGAGGGTAAAGGAGGACTGAAAGTTGGCTTCCACAAATTCAACTTCACAAACATCAAGTATCCATACTTTAGCATTGCATCCAGCCTTGTGATTGACTAATAAAATTTGATGTTTGTCCTAGAGGAGCTCAAAATCTACTGAGCAAAACTTGTAAACCAAAATTACAGCCCACTGTGACAAGTGCAAAGATAAATAAACCTGTGTTTAGAGGTAGTACAAAGGAAGAAATTACTAGTCCTGTAATCGAAGGATTTTAAGGGACCAAAGTTTTCCAGATATTCAAAGGATGTAGCACACTCTAGAAGGGGCCAATTGATTAAAGACAAAGATATATTATTCAGGCTTGAATTAAAAGAGAGATCCAACATTTTCTGAGGTTGTAGGGGAAAAAATATAAGGATTAGTGAAGATATAGTCACATGGAAGATGAAGTGGAGCAATGAGAACATTACCTAAAGAAAGATTATCCCTTAGAATTATAGAAGTTGTATATTTTTCCTCATAAAAGAAAACACTCTGATAGGAAAAAAATTAAAATGTCTGGTGAGAGCTTCTCTTATCTTTAATGATCACAAATATGTTTTATCCCCATTACGCAACAAGGAGAAAGGAGACAAAGGTCCAAATCTCTTTGACTCTGAAGTCCATGTCCTTTACACCTCCCACAAAGGGGATTCCCCCAAATATCACAGTATTTATAAATCACCTGGCCTACTTGGAACCAGTGCAAAAAAGGAAGAACTGGGAAAGAAGAATACAAAAATGAAAACAAAAATAAATTATATAGTTATACAGGATTTTATAGGCCAAAATACAGATTGCAAACAATTTTCATTCATCATTATGAACACTAGCCTAACTTGTGTAAGTCCCAAGAATACAAAAAGGCTATAACATAATATTTTGTGTTAGAAAAAGAATATATATATAAATAGTTTAATTGTTTATGCATTCATTATTTCGACAAAAATTTGTTTTTATTTATGAATCAGTTAATATGTATAGGACAATTTGCTGGTTCACAAAAATTTCATGTAAAAATGAACAAGACATAATCTCTGCCTTACAGAAACTGACAGTCAAATAAAGGAGACACAAACAAACAAGTAATTGATGTATAGAAAATGCTCTGAAAGCACATCTGACAGAAACCCTTAGCCTAAGGGTTGCTCTGTACTAGAAAAAAAAGGGAATTATCCAGCACAAAGTAGATGCTCATAAAGACTGTAAATGTTGCTCCCTGGATGTGAGTGGAAGGGTGAGTATCTGGTTATTTTTTGTTTCTGAGCTTTGACTTATTCGGCTAGAGTATCAAGGAGACAGGATCTTGGTGTATTCATGTCTGATAACTGCCCAGGTGATTCCTTGGAAGAGATAAATTTTGGAAGCATGAGTTAAAGCAGCGGTCTTTTTTAAATGTTTCTTTATTTAGTTTAAGAGAAAAAGAGATACAAGTGGGGAGGAGTGGGGGTGGGGGGAGAAAGAATCCCAAGCAGGCTCCAAGCCGTTAGCAAGGAGCCCGATGCGGGACTCGATCTCATAAACCATGAGATCATAACCTGAGCTGAAATTAAGAGTCAGATGACTACCTGACTGAGACATCCAAGTGCCCAAGGCAGTGGTTTTTAACTACAAGAACATATTAGAATCATTATGAGGAGCTTGAAAAAGGGCTCCATTACAGTTCCTTTGAAGTAGATTCTCTGGAAGTGATCTCATGCATTAGTATTTTTAAAATAGTGTCCAAGTGATTATACTGTTCAGCCAGTATTGAAAACCACAGAGTTTAGGGACTGGCACAGATGAAACAATCTACAATGGAAGCTGAAGAGAGCACAAGTTAAAGAACAGTGCTAGAGATAGGAGAAAATGCAAGAAAGGATCACATTGTAGCATTAAAGGGACCTCTCAAATAGGAACCAAGATGTGATCAACTGTTAAATGTCACACAGACATAACACGGCCACCACATTTGGTTATTACAAGGTACTGCTGACACTGATGAAGGGGTTCAAAGGACTGTGGGATGGGAGCCAGATTACAGCAGATTGAGGACTGAATGCAGAAGAGAAAGTGAAGAGATGGGGGAAAGAAAACATTGTTCTTTCAAGAAACTTGCTTTGAAAGGAAGTCGGGAGGGTGAGAGTTTGAGTGGGATTCAGAGTTTGTCAGGAAAGGATAAATGGTAAAGATGAGACCCAGAGAACTGGGTAAGTTATTAGGAGAAAAGAGTGTTTGTAAAGATAGGTGTAGATATGGACACTGGGGGCAGGAGGGAAAGTCGAAGGAATCCCCACCAAAGGAAGTCATTTATGCTGACTGATTAAGTCAAAAATCTGAGGAGGGGTTGGGGGGTGAAGGGTGGTATGGATGAACAAGTGGATAATTTAAAGAATTTGGGGGAGAATGTGACTAAGTTAAGGGAGAGGTACAAAGGCCTGCTCAGCGCATTATTGACATTGCCTTGGTAGGAGACCTTAAAATGAACCAGTTATGCAATTTTATTCTGCAAACTTCTGAAGTCTGAGTATAGAAGCCATCACTGGATAAAATAATTAATTCAGGATAGGTGCATTATTTAACAAGCAGAGCAGATATTAGGAATATCAGCATTTCTGTCCTCATGATTCTAGGCACCATATAAACAATAACAGAAGTGACCCTCCCAGAGCCAGTGCAAGAAGCAATGGCTTCTGGGGCACCTGGGTGGCTTAGTCAGTTAAGAGTCCAACTTTGGCTCAGGTCATGGTCTCACAGTTGTGATATCAAGCCCTGCACTGGGATCTGAGTTGAGCATGGAGTCTGCTCGGGATTTCCTCTCTACCTCTCTCTCTGCCCTTCCTACTCTTGCTCTTGTGGTTGTGCACACACTCTCTCTTTCTCGCTCTCCTTCAAAATAAATAAATAAAAAAGGATTGGCTTCCTAGAAAAACATTACATGGAACTATGGGGAGTTATTAAATATTAGGCTTAAGGAGGAGAATGAAGAGTGTTAAGTTGAATGGTTAGGATGCTGAGACCATAAATGTGTCGGTTAAGCTGGCAACAGTGACCTGTTTGACAGGGTTTGCTGGGCAGATTTGTGAGTGGTAGAAGAGATGAAACAGGCAAGGCCCAGGGGTGAAGGGTCTTAGACTCTGGGAAAAGGAGATATAGATTGAATCCTAACAGTGGTGAAAAGCCACTGTCTGCATTTGATCATTGAAAATGGTATGCAAAACAGCACTTAAGGGGGTTATTTTGTCAGCCACTGTGTATGGTGCATTTGGATTTTAGAGGTTGATCTCCCAAGTTTCTTTTGGTTTTCGCTATTGAGCTTCTTTAATAATTTCCTCTCCCATTCCTTGCAACCATTATTATTTAGCACCTTGCACTCCTGCCTTCACCACTATCATCATAGATTTTCTCAAACCTCATTCTCTTTGCTCTCTCTGCTTCATTCCACAGCTACTGAAATTTCCTCCTCCTTTGGCGTCTGTCCTGCTTCCGTTTCTATTTGTCAGGTTGTTCTTTTTCTTTCCTTTCTAAGCTCTCTTCATTCCTCTGCCCTCCTAATGCAGGTATTAATCTGGACCCTCTGCCCTCCTTTGTCTTCTTCTGAGGACACTTCCCCTTTATGGCTCAACCACCTCTGTGTAGATGACACAAATCTATACCTCCAGCCATCACTGCTATCCTGATTTCTGGACCTGAAATTTCAATTTCTCATTTTAAATCTCCACGTGGGGCTCCTCTGTCCCTTAAACCCAGTGTTTCTAAAACAGAATTATCCTATTTTCCACAAAAGAAGAGCTTCTTTCTATGCCTATAAAACTTCTCTGCCTGCTGTTGTTTTTATAATTTTGTACCCCCTAATAACATCATATCTGGGCTGTAATTGTAGTTTCTTAACTGGTTTGTTAGATTACAGCTTTCTGTTCCTTTGATTTGAGCTATGAACATCGACAGATAAAGCTTTCTGAAAATGAGTTTTATTCATATTCTCCATCTGGTCCCATTCCCTATGAACCCTCCATTGTCCATGGAAGGAAGTTCAAATGTTTATACTTTTTTTGCTTCTACCTGTTACCATTTATCTTGCAAATAATTTGTTCTTTAGTGGCAATTATATTTCTGTTGATCTTTATGGTTTTCTATACTGTTTCTATTTTCTAAATTGAGTTCTATTAAACCCTCATCTTTGTTTTCTTTGCTTGTTTATTTAATAAGAAAGCATTTTCTAGCATTTCCCATATTCCGACAAGAGGTAAGTGCTTCACACTTGCCCTACATTTCCCCCTGTCTACCTCCAATACAAGGTGTTCCGGACTCAACTCCCAAATGTGATTGTTTCCTGAAAGCGAATGTGACATTGCTAATAAAAGTGTACTATTTTTTACTTATAGTATTTTTATAAGAAAATATGCTCTACTAGTACTTTTTGGTCTACTGGGTCCCCCCCCCCTTTTCATTAAAATGGATTTCTAGATGAGTAATCAGTGAGGCAGAATATCCACGTTACTATTTTATTATACAAATTATACTATGCACACATAGTAAATAGTGTACTCTGGGGCTTCTTACCCTTTCTTGTGGCACAATAGTTCAGCTTCTACTTACTTAAGGGAGAAAGAACTTTTTTATGTATACCTCCATTTGATACCTAAGGTCCAATTCTTTAGCTGATATTTCAAAGCTGCTTGTGCTTCTGTGTTATGTGAAGAAATGATTAAAGATGCACCCATGAGATTTTTGTACTCTGCAGGGTCCAGAGAGAAAGGAGGCTCTGATCGAAGCCCTCCTGGTTCTGGATACTTCTCTTTGTACCCAGGCTGTGTTCCTACATTAAGTATTGCACTGAACTTCCTTTTATTTAGATCCCTCAGTTGCTTTTCTAATCACCTCAGTTTTAATACATACGATTTTCATGGTTTGTTCTGCCTGTAAAATATATTTTTAGCAACTGCTTGAGTTTTATAACTTAAATATTTATTTAGGCCTATTTTTTAGGCCAGACTTTAAATGTTGTTTTCAGATATCACTTTTCCCAGAAGTCACATGCTGCTTCTTGAATGTTTTAAGCAAAGATTCAGAACATGGGAAATACGGACTGATTTGCAAAATAGTAGTTAGTATTGCAACTTTTTTGCCACTAAATATTTTTTTTCCTTTCTAATGTGATTATAAGCTTCATGTAAATAATAATCAATCATATTGCATAGTTCTTTGTACCTGTCACCAGAACTTAAAAGGGCTATGTAGACAGGAAACACTTAGGAAATATTTGTTGGCTTTTTGGTTTGAGAACACAATCTATCAGTGCTGAAAGTGACTTTTCATAACCAGCAACTTCAAACCAGTCATCTTAAATTACTGAATTTAAAACTTAACTAAACCTCCATTAAAAAAGAAATTATTTCCTAGAACAAACCCTTGTTGGTTTCTCTTCACCTCTCCTAATATATAAGGAATTCTGGTTTGATCTTGACTGTTATCTAGATCTCTGTGTTAATAGGGAAGAAGTGTTACCTTGTCCTTCTTATTATTAATAATGATTTCATCTAGAACCATACAGCAAGGAAATCAAGAATAGTCTTGTTCCTTGAATTTATAATAAATAGATTAAAACAATTCCAATTTACAGATCTATAATTTTGGGAGATTAGACTAAAGCTGTAGGCTCTTTAGGGTGTGATTGTATACTTTTAAACGTTTTGATGAGGGAGCTTAATCAAAACACTTTTCCTTTTGCTAATAAATAAAAGTGTAATAACGGATTCTAGAGGGAAGAAGTAGAAACTTCTTTGGAATGCTGTATTTGAGTATGTACTTAAAATTTTTAAGTAATAATTTAGGTAGCACTATGATAAATTACTTGAAAAGTTGTTAAAATTACATAAAATCTATGTAAAATAATTACAAAATATAAAAAGATATAAATAGGCATGATTCTGCAAAATCTGAAGACAGTTTTTAAAAAAGCAAAAAAATACAAAATGTCTAGATACGGATTTAGAAATTTAGAAAATATTTTATACTAAAATTTTAATTTAAATGTCAACTCAGTACTGGTTGCAAATAAATCATCAACTCATAAATATTTTAAAACCTCTGCTAACCCTGTGTTTGCTGCCTGAAAAATAGAAGAAAAAAAATCCTTGTTCTCATAGTTTATTCTCCTTAGAAAGAAAAAACAATAAAAGGATAAAGTGTTAAAAAATGAAAGTTTTATTTAGAAATTACCTTGAGATTAAAAACAGAAGAGACGGTGCAGGCCAGTATTTATCCACCAGCATATTCTTTGGTCTAGTTCTGTTTAAACATGTGTCCTTCCCTCTTCACTCCCTCCCTTCTCTCCCAAAGCATGGCTGAGCATCTTCTGCATGTCAGGCCCTGTGCTGGGTATAGGGTTACAAAGAAGAATGAAGCACAGTTTCTGTCCTCAAATGAGAAGCATAATTGGAATCTTCAGAAATAATCATCTGACAGCTCAAACATCGGGGGGGGGGGGCGAGGAGTGTCTCTGTCACACCCACAATCTTTGGGTTCTCAGAAGGCTTCCAGCCCCACCCACCTGTGGTGTCTCCCAGTCATAGGAGCTGTTGGGTAGGGACTGCAGCCTGCCTTATGCAACTATACTGGGATATTTTATGGAACCTAGTTGAATTTTCAAATCCAGTCTGAGCTTCTGAATGGAGGTAGTATCCAATTTAACTATTCAGAAGGCAATAGGGAGCCTATAACAATGATTAAATATGACTTAGAGGTGAAATTCGGCCTCTAACTCCAGGCTCTGTTGTCTTCAAGTTACTTTCTTTAGGTTCTGACATATTCTGAACTTAACCAATCACCAAGTGTTATTAGTCCTAAACATCTGAGAAACAATGTGGATAAGCACAGGCTAGAGTTAGGCGAAGGAAAGCCTACTGTAGATAAGGAATGTGCATCTTAAAGGAAACAAAAGCACTCCCTAAAATTACCATGACCTGTAAGTAAAGAAATCATATAGTCTCTGGAAAAAAGTAATCAGTAAAACTTACTGTAAAAGGAAAGATCTATCAAAATAGCTTTTAGAGAACAGCTCTGGAGAATATTATCAAAGATATTCCCATCCCAGTGGATGTGGCTCAGTCGGAGGAGGATGTTAGGTTTGTCCCCTTATTCCCACAAACAGGTCAGAGTTTGTATATGGGAAGGGTGGCAAGAGATTATTGTTTCAATTTTCTGACTTTTATTTCAGGTATGGTTATGTCTGGCTGCCTTGTTTCTCTTAGCCTTTCTGGTCCTGGAATTAATTCCAGGCACCAGATCTGGGGACTCGGCTTCTCTTCATTACCTTAGTAGATTTACTAAGTTTTGTCACCAGAAGTGAGGAAATAGCTTGAAAGATTTAGCTAGTTTCCCTCATTTAAAGTGTTTTTTATTTAAAAATTTTTAATGTTTATTTATTTATTTTGAGATAGAAGAATATGAGCAGGGAAGGACAAAAAGAGAGGGAGAGAGAGGTCTCAAGCAGGCTCCATGCTGTCAGGGTAGAGCCCTATGTGGGGCTGGATTCCACGAACTGCTAAACCATGACCTGAGCTAAAATCAAGCTGGAAGCTTAATTGAGTGAGCTACCCAAGTATCCCCCTCATTTAAAGTGTTTTTAACCCTCTAATCAGATCCAGAGTTTTAGATGTATGGAAATTTTGGCATCAATACTGGATCCTAGGGTATTTCCATCCTTCTAATTCTGGTTTCTGAAATCTTATAAGATTGATGAAATTATACAGTGTTTGCTGAGCCTCTTCTACAAGAAACTCCTAGCTCTCCATCAAATCCTAATGCTAAAATAATGAAGGACTCAATGCAAAGGATTTCAGCCTGGTTCAATGCTCAAACAGGAAGGTCATATAAGTGCTTGTCCAAAAAGGGTGAGTAAACAGTGCTGGTGACTAAATTTTGAGGATGGCTAGGAGGAGTGTGGAAATCTGGTTGAACCTGGGAGATTGTTTATTCCTTAGAAAAACATTAGGTGTCAGGGCAATGGCTCAGAGGAAATGACTCTCACACATTCCTCTGAGTAGGGAGAATACATAATACTGCTTCCTTCTATACATATTAGGAATATGTCAAGGGTCCCTGGAAAGCAGAAAGCGGTCGTACGAAACACAAAGAACTTTCAGCTCATAAAGTGCATTAATTTGAGTAAGAATGGGTTGAGAGAAAAAAAAAAATCCAAATCTTCAGGCAAGAAAATCTTGAGGAAAATAGGAAGGGGCATTTTATCTAGGAACCTGAGACTCAGCAGCTGAGTGGGAAAGGGGATTGGCTGGAGAAAGGCCAACTTCGAGGTGGGGAAGTGGATAATTAAGAGTTCTTAAAAAATCCAAATCTGGAAAATGACCTTTTTCTCTAAACTGGAGCATTCGTCTCTGATGCACCCTTTGGCAGGCACTGGACTTCTTTAGCTAATAGTGTTACTTATGAATTTGTGAGCTTGGGCTTAAAAACTTTTAAAGTTTGGGTGGAGCACTTAAAGAAACATCATTCTTTATTTTAAGTTGTGTAATTCAAGTAATTTTGCTTGCTCTTTCAGTGAGAAACAAAAATAGAGACTATTTCTCAGCTGTTTATGTCTTCCAGTCTACTCATGTTTTATTTTCATTCTAACAATTTGGCTTTATTTAGGTTTTAATATTATAGATGACCATAACACATCTTAGGAAGTGATGACTTCAACACATCTTAGGAAGTGGCACCTAATATAATTCAGTAAGAATGACTTTTATTCTGTGTGTGTGCTGGTAAGTTGTGGTATCTACCCTGAAAGATAAACAGATTACTTTGAGGAAACAAAACTAAGATTATACTGTAATCACTTAGTCAATGCTCTGGTTCCTCAGGCAAAAAACTTAGTCATTCTTGCCTCCTTCCTTCTCCTCACACTTTGCATTCATTCCATCAGCAAAGCCTGAGGCTTTAACCCCCAAATCTCTCAAATCAGTCTTTTCTCACCACCTCCATCAAAACCATCCTTGCCCAAACCTTGAAAGGAAGCTTGGATTTGCAACCATCTCCTAACTCCTAAACAAGTTCTATCCTGCCTCCTCCATTTCCAACCCAGTAGCAGTATGGTCCTTTCGAAACCTAAATGATACCATATCATTTTCCCAGATACTGTATCCCACTTACAATAAAAACTGAATACCATACTATGGACCACAAGACTAGGGCTTTAAATCCACGTTTCTCTGAGCTAACTATCTACCACTACCCAACTCAATCTTTCTTTCTTGCTATTCATTGAGTATGACAGCATGCATATACCTTGGAACTTTAGTAGTTCACATTTCTCCCCCAAATGCTTTCAGGGCTTAGTCTTTTACCTCCTTCAGTTCTGTGGTAAATATAATTTCTGTAATGCCTTCCATGATCATCTGTTATAACCATACTCTTCTCCTCTACCTCCTCCAAACCACCTACCCTACTTTACGTTTCTCCATAGCCCTTATCAGTGCTTCACTATATTTATTTGTTAGTCTCTCCATAACAATGTATGTAGAGAACTTTTTCACTGATTTATCCCCAAAACCTAGATCAGCATCTGATACATTGTATGTTTCAACAAATATTTGCTGATTAAACACTGAATAAGATAAGAATCATGGTTGGTCTTTTACATAGCTGACGTAGATGGCGCTAGCCAATATCACTGAAGGATCAAAAGTCATGTCTACTTCTCTTTTTGTTTACTCATCCATTTTTTCCCAAACCTTATTAATATAGGTCTGAATTCTACATATAAAAGGAAGAATTAAAATGTACTAGTTAGCTATGCTTCCTCTTCAGGAAGGAGATATGGTCCTCTATTAGGACACCATGGACATCTCTACAGGTTAAGAGCTACACACAAGGACTGGCTGAAGGGGCATAAGTGAAATCCTACAAGGCTTAGCTAGGTTAAGTTATGTGTCTGACTTGAGGTTACATTTCGCTGGACCTCCTCCCAGAGAATTTTTCTACTTTTAACAATGGAACCAATGTCATCAAATCAGAAATGTGGGAGTGAGGAGGACAGGCTGGGCATTAGGGGTTGGGTGTGGGAGGAAGTCTACTAAAAAGGCTTTTATTCTCTTCAAGTTGTTGGCTTCTTTTATTTATTTTTTTATGTATATGCATTATATATCTTAGAGAAAAGAAAAAGATATATGTGACATCATCAACATATTGACATAATGTACCCTAATATATAGATGGATTAATAGCAGAGCCTTCCTTAACAATAAGTTTGTCGGATACCTTCCATTTGTTCTCTAGATCTATTTTCTACACTCTGCACCCTGTTCTGTGCTTTGTGTGATTCATCTATGTGAACCACATCAACAAACTTTCTTTTTTCTGCTGTCCAGTTGGGTTCCTCCAATGTAGAGCCCTATTAGGATATCTGAAGAAAAAAGTATGAGGTTTTCTTTTAATGTTTTATTTATTTTTGAGAGAGAGAGAGAGAGATGGCTTCAGCAGGGAAGGGTCAGAGAGAGAGAGGGAGAGGGAGACACAGAATCTGAAGACAGGTTCCAGGCTCTGAGCGATCTGTCAGCACAGAGCCTGATGCAGGGCTCGAACCCACCAACTGCGAGATCATGACCTGAGCCGAAGCCGGATGCTCAACTGACTGAGCCACCCAGGAGCCCCATAAGTATGAGTTTTGATTATCTATTTTCTTGATTCCAAAGTCAAAGCTTTTCTCGACGTGGCCCTATCTGTACATTTTTCCCTTTATGGATCCTGAGAACTGCTCTCTCATCCAAGGAACTGCACTATGTTTTCTGTCCACCTTCCTTTTACCTTTTCCCCAGTCCCTTTACTAAATCTTCTTCGGTATCTTTCAAAGTGTCATGTGTTTCCTGCTGAAACTTTGACCGATAAACATTTCATAAGAAGATAACTGTAAGGAGACTGTGAAGAAGGAGCAGAAGCTTGGGGTCAAAGATAGGTCAGAAATTGAATCCTGGAGGGCACCAAGATTAAGCAACCCTCCAAGACAGAGACTTTCAGAGTTAGAAAGAGACTTTGCATTTGTTTATCCCATGTCCTTCATTTTATCACCTGAGAGAAACTGAGACTGAGGGTTAGTGACCTTGTCAAAGGTCATGTGACCAGTTGGTAACAGATTCACAATTCATAGTCAGCTCTGAAATATAAACTCATTACTCCGTCATAGTCAACAATTTTGCCTAGGGCCAGCCATGGGAAAAATATACCCTTCTGTATACTTAAATGAGGCTCTTTTTTTTTTTTTCTAACACATCAAAAGGAATGATATACACAAACCCTGTTCCTGGGATTATACTCACTGAGGTCATACCCAATAGGACAGATAAAATCTTTCTCCAGTTGTGGCTATGGTAATTGTTCCTTTCCTAGCCACATCATTTTTGACTTCTGGTTTGCTGATTCATTTCCTGTGTTTCATATTGTTCTTTTCTATGATGCTCTCTCACACATTATGGGGTTTTACATTAATTAGAGAATATTCTTATTTGCATAATGGTCGACCACTAGAAGTTCAGATTTTATATAAAGAACTATCTATAATGACTGCTGCTATAGATTCAGTTATCTATATTCTAAATTACTCAGCTTCTGACATTTTTCAAAAACACTTGTGCTTTTTTCCCATATATATAAAGTGGTAATAAAATCTCTACCTAATAGGTCTAGAGTGAGATTTAAATGAGATAATATATATAGAGCTCAGAACAGTAGCTGGTACATAGCACACCATCCATTAGTGTTAATTACTACTGCTTACTTCAGTAGTAAGGAGACACTATGTTACAGATTTTAGATCTATGTTCTCAGTTTCTCTGTATTTTGGGATGTGTGTGTATAGGAGGAGGAGGAGAGACTTTATTCTGCTTTTTAGCTGGAAAAGCAGCTTCTGGGTTAAATCCAATTGGCAAAATGATTCATTCTTTGGACAATTATGATGTTCATGATGTTTTTCTTATAACACCATTGAATAGAGGGCTCATAATGAGTGCTATTTTGAGTTTTCTGGGATTTTCCATTTTAGACATTTTACATTTTTGTCTGGTAGGCTTCATTTTCTTAAGGGATTCAGTTTAGCTACACAAATGTTTACTGAGTAAATACTATTGACTAGATGTTGCAGAAACAATGGTGATTCAAACAACATCCTCACCCCAGAGAGCTTGCAGTCTCCAGGGGGCTATTTTGCTCTTGGTACATCTTTGCTCAAACCTGGGTGAACCAGGAGACCACATTAGTGTAACGTGGATAACTAAGTGCCAGCTCATCACTAGGTTTGGCCCCAAATCAGCAGCTTGTCCTCATCTGATCCCATATAATTTCTGGTCACATTGATGGGAATTTTGAAAGTGTATCTGAGAATAATTTTATTTACTCTTTGCATTCTCTCTAAGTGTAAGCACATGTCCCAGGAGTTTGATGCTTATTTGCTCTTCCTCAGGCTTCAATATACCAGTCTCCTACTGCTGTGGACTGGTAAGCACACTTGAAACACTGGTTCTTCAGATGTGGTCAGGGTCTAGAAAAACATTTCTAAATTATTGGATCTATAAGGAACTCATGGGGATTATCCAGCAGCCAAATTCTAGAATCTAGTTTAAACCATGCATTTTGCTAGTGAGGTTCCATTGACAAAGTTGTGATAGATTACTGAAGGAGGCTTTGTGATATCCCGAGGGTCATCCAGCTGACTGTGTTAGACAATTTCAATCTTCCTTTAATGCTGCTTTTTGAAATTGTGGGGCATCTGGTTATCTTAGTTTTCAATTTTTGTGATGGTATGAGCCATTATTATATATGTCTGAAAGGTCTCAGAATTGGCAATCTGATTTTTTAAAGGCCACAAAGAGTTTATAAAGAACTGGGAAAATGGTTTAATTTGCCATGAAGATATGTGACTATTACCACTTTTTAGGTAATTCCTTTCTCTTATTAGTTTTTCACAAATCTGAAAAGCATCCATTGGTCAGATGCACTGTGTGAAAGTACTTGAAAATTAACTCTCTTAAGTTCTATGTCATTGTCCTAGGTCTCTCCATGCAATCCTGCCCTTGGAGGAAGAGGAGGATGGTTGGAGTTAAGAATAGTCATTAGATGAAGAACTATTTCCTTTGAAATAAACATTCAAAAAGTAAGATGGAATTGTTTCTTGTTTTAGATTTTTCCCAGTCAATTACATGCATGCCCAAATGAAATTATAGGGCAATAGAAGCTACTGTATTTTTTTAGCAAGAAAAGAACCTTCGAGATCATTAAGTCAAAAGCTGGGAGAAAGAAGGCTAACTGAAAAGCATCCCCTTAGGAAGATAAGATGCTAATTTTTAGAGGCACTCAGCAGTTAGAAAATCAATTTTTCTTAACATTGAGAATTATTGAGTGGCTGGAAAAGCATCTCACGCTATGAAATATAGTCACTGTTTAGTGCCTTTCCATTTTATTTACTATTTAAAGCACACAACAGCTAGTTAACCAACTACTTATAAAATATATTTAATGTTTAGAGGCACTCAGTGTGGTTATAAAATGATTTTAAGGGTATACAAATATGGTACGTTAACCACATTTCATGAACTATGGTTCCCTCTGGAAAAACAAAAACATTTTCCCTGGCATCCTGCGGCATCTCATCCTGAAGTTTGTAAATGACCCATACTGCTTAAACCGGCTGCCTCACTGGCTTTTGATGCCAGCCACTTTAGAGCACACACCAGAACGATCAATATAACCCCTACATAAGTGATAGAGCACCGTGCACTCAAAGGCTGTTAGACTCTCCTATAAAGAATGGCCCGAGATGCAGTGAAATCAAGCAGCATGCACCAAACCCTGGTAAAGACGTTGTAGGGCTGCAGTCTTCTCTCTGTGCATGGTGGACTGATGAGTGCACTGCGACACAGATGCATTGAGATGAGATTTGGTCCCTGCCATGTGTTTGCATTAGTGAGTTTATGGTTTAAAGAAAATGTAGGGAAAGTCTTACAAAGTATGGGAGGACAATGGAGTCTTTTTCAAAGGAACCTGAAAACTGAGAGTTAAGACCAGTGATATATAAGGGGGCTCAGCATAAACTTAACAGTGAGAAAATGTTCAACCATATTTATTTCCAGGCAATATTCCTGGAAACACTCTACATCACGATGTGTTAATCTCGCTCTTTCATTACTGAAACTCTACCACATTGATGATTGAGGAAATGTGATGAAAATGTTGCTTTTAATTTCCCGTACATGTAATGGAGCTGAATGTTGGATGCTTTTCACTTTGTCTTGCTCACTTTGAAACCCTGCAGCACGTATCCTGACAGAAAGACTTCTGACCCAAGATTATAACCACACTTATCCTGGTGAAAGAATGTAAAGACACAGATTGAGAGCAGGCTGCCATGAATCCATACTTCATCTCATTACACAGGAGGTAATATTTCTAGCAAGAGTAATCACTAGTCACATTCTAAGCAAGGAGAGTTGATTGGGGAGTATACCAATTTTTTTTAACCAATGAAAGAATGTAAAAGTTATGACAGGAGGTAGTGCTAGAGAATAAAACATTATACAAGGAGATTGTGAGATATTGTTTAGTGAGGAGTCTAGCTTACACTGCAATATGCTTTAGTTCTCTGAGACGTTTTGAAATGTGCTAGACCAGACTCTGGTTCTGGGTCCAGAATATACAGAGAGAGTTTGGAAGTCATCACTCCCTGCTAACAAGCAAGAAGCTAAACAAACTGAAAGTCAACAAATTCGTCCTACATTTGTCTGAGAATTGAGGCCACATGGCAAATCACTATTCCCAGAATTGGAAAGACAGGCAGACACAAAGAATCACAACCTTCTGGAGAAGAAACCCACCAGCGAGAACTTTGCTAGGAATCAGTACTAGGTTAGGAAAACGTAAACTGTAATTGATAAATTGCTGGAAGCTCAATATGGACAAATCTAAAAGCTAAACACTATAGGGGAAAGGGAGCACAGTCTTAGAGAGTCCTCACATTTTGGTAAGTTTTACCTCCAGGGGGCCTACCTGGGTCTCATAGGGAAGATGAAAGAAAAACCCTCTCATTATTCTGGCAAGGAGAAAGGGAAAGTAGCAATCGAGAAATATGCCCAGGTCATTCTGTCCTTAAGGAAGCCAGCCTGCAAGACGAACTAACTATTTTACCAGATCCTGATCTACTGGATTTGTTTTCAGAGCCTAACTAACCTGGCATAAGGGAAATATCCAATTCCAGCTCCCTCTAGGCCTCCTATCCCATCTACGGTGGCAGTGGTGGGAACTGAAAAGCACTTACGAAAGTCACAGTCCAGGGGCTTAGGCTCACTAACAGATTAATCATAGGAATTTAGAACAGCTTCCTCCTCCATCCCACCCTCACTAGAGGTTATTTTACTACAGTTCTTTTTACCCAGTATATTAGGTCCAGCTTTCAACAAAAATTACAGGGTATACTAAAAGGGAAAAAACACAAAGATGGAGCCAGTATCAGAACTAGATTCAGATATTTGGCAGGAATTCTTAGACCAGAAATTTAAAATAATTATGATTAATATGCTAAGGGTTCTAAAGGCAAAAACAGGAAACATGAAAGAACAGGTGGGTAATGTAAGCAGAGAAATGAAAACGCTAAAAAAAAATAAAATAGAAATAAGAAATGCTGTAACCAAGATGAAGAATGCCTTTGATGGGCTCATTAGTATACCAGCTTTGCTGAGGGAAGATCAGTGAGCTTGAGGACATGTCAACAGAAATTCCAGAACTAAAACAAAAGAGAAAAACAGGCTGAAAAGAATGTAACAGAATATACAAGAACTGTGGCATCTAAAGAAGGTTTAATATAGGCATATTGGGAATAGCAGAGGAGCAGAAAGAAAGAAACAAAAGAAATATTTGGAGCAACAGAGACAGAAAACTTCCTCAAATTAACGTTAGACTCTAAACCACAGATCGAGGAAGCACAGTGAATGTCAAACAAGATGAATTAAAAAAAATATCTACATCTAGGCATATCATATTTAAACTGCAGAAAACTAAAGAAAAATGTCTTGAAGAAGCCAGAGACAACACCTTACCTATAGAGGAGTGAGTATAAGAATTATATCAAACTTCTCTTCAGAAATCATGCAAACAAGAAGAGAGTGAAGTGAAATATGTAAAGTATTGGGAGGAAAACAAACAAACAAACAAACACTAACTTAAAATTCTGTATTCTACAAAATTATCTTTCAAAGTGAAGGAGCCATACTTTCTCAAAAAAACAAAAATTGAGGGAATTTATTGCCAGTAGACTTACTTTGTAAGAAATGCTAAAGATGTTTTTCAGAGAAAAGGAAAATGGAAACTAATAAAAAACTCAATCTATACAAAGAAGAGCATAAGAGGAGTAAGTGAAAAAAATTAAAAGTTCATCGTTATATTCACAATTGACTGAACAGAAAACAATTGTTCAAAATAATAATAGCAACGATGTGTTTGACATGTTCAGCTAACCTTGCACTACCCAAGAAGCAGTATAGCATTATTTGAAAGTAAACCTGGTAAATTATAAAGTATTCTGAAAACACTAGAGAAGCCACTTATAAAAGCATAAAATAAACAACCAGGAAGTAATATTAATGTGCAATGAAAAACAGAATACACAAAATATGCAATGAAAATCACACAAAAAATAACATGAAGAGAGTGGAAGACAAAAACAGGAACAAAGATCAGGCGATAAATAGAAAACAGTTACAAATGGGGGAGGTATGAACCAAATTATATAAATAATCACATTAATGTCAATGGTCTCTAAATATACCAATTAAAATATCATCAAAATGAATTAAAAAAACTATTATATTACATACCAGAAACACTTTAAATATAAAGACACATGTCGATTAAACATAAAGGAATGGAGAAATATATATCATGCCAATTCTAATTAAAGAAAGCTGATGTCAAAGTGAGGACAATTACCAGAAATAAAGGTAGATATTACATAAGGATAAAGGGCCAGTTCTCTAAGAAGACCTAAGAACACGTAATATGTAGGCACTTATGAGAGTATCCAGAATACATGAAGCAAAACCTGACAGAACTGCAAGAAGAAACAGATTAATCCATCATTATAGCTGGAGACTTCAAAACCTTTTATCATAAAAAATTTTTTAATGCTTTTATTTATTTTGAGAGAGAGAGAGAGAGAGAGAGAATGAGCAGGTAAGGGGCAGAGAGAGAGGGAGACATAGAATCCGAAGCAAACGCGAGGCTCTGAGTTCTTAGCACAGAGCCTGATGTGGGGCTCGAACTGCTGAACTGTGAGATCATGATGTAAGTCAGATAATTTAATTGGCTGAGCCACCCAGGTTCCCCAGCACCTTCTATCATTAATGGATAGATCCAGCAGGCAAAAAAAATCAATGAGGACATAGTTGAATTCCACAGCACCATCACATAACGGAATACAAATGACATCTATAGAATACTTCATCCCGGAATGGAACAGTCTTCTCACACTCACATGGAACATAAGCCAAGATAGACTACATTCTGAGACATAAAACAGACCTTAATAAATTTGAAAGTATAGAAATCATACAGTATCTGCTCTCAGACTATAATGGAAGTACTCTAGAAATCAATAACAGAAAAATAGCTGGAACATCCCCCAATACTTGGAGATTAAACAACACATTTCTAAATAACAGGTAGGTCCAAGAAGGAATATCAAGAGGAATTTAAGAATATTTTAAATAAGTGAAAATAAAAATACAATAAAAATATCAAAATTTGTGGGATGCAGGGAAAATAGTGTTTATAGGGAAATTCATAGTATGTACTGCAAAGATTAGGAAAGAAGGAATATATAAAATTAATAATCTAAGCTTCTGCCTTAGATAATAAAAAAAGAAAAGGAAATTAAATCTACAGTAAGCAGAGGAAAAGAAATAATAAAAATTAGAGCATAAATAAAACAATTTAAAAAAGGAAAATCCATTGAGAAAATCAGTGAAACCAAAAGCTGGTTCTTTGAAAAGATCAGTAATAATCAGGAAAACTAAGAGAAGAAGAGAGATGACACAAATTACTAATATCAAAAATGAAAAAGAGAATATTACTACATCTCATGGACATTAAAAGAATAATAATTAAGGAACATTATAGGGGTGCCTGGGTGGCTCATTTATTTAAGCATCCAACTCTTGTCATGATCTTGTGGTTTCATGAGTTCAAGCCTCACATTGGGTTCTGGGCTGGCAGCAGAGATCTTGCTTGGAATTCTCTGTCTCCTTTTCTCTCTGTGTCCCTCCACCACTAGAGCTGTCACTATCTCTCTCAAAATAAATAAATAAACTTAAACAAAAAAGGACATTATGAATAACTGTATGTGCATACATTCCTTGAAAGATAATCTGCCAAAGCTCATAAAGAAGAAATAGACAATCTGAATAGGCATACATTTATTAAAAATTAATCATTAATTAATAACCTTCTGGGGTACCTGTGTGGCTCAGTTAATCATCCAGCTCTTGATTTTGGCTAAGGTCATGATCTTACAGTTCATGATCACAGCTCTGCACTGACAGTGTGGAGCCTGCTTGAGATTCTATCTCTCCCTCTTTCTCTCAAAATAAATAAATAAATATTTAATAATAGTCATAATTAATAAGCTTTAAAAACAGAAAGTAGCAGATTCAGGTGGATTCACTGGTGAATTCTACCAAACATTTAAGGAAGAATTAATACCAATTCTCTACAATTTCTTCTGGAGGACAGAAGCAAAGGGAATACTTCCTAACTCCTTCTATGAGGCCGGCATTATTCTAATACCAAAAGCAGATAAACACATTAAAAGAAAATTACAGACCAATATCTTTCAAGAACATAGATGCCATAATCTTCAAGAATATATAAGCATATCAAATCCAACCATGTATAAAAAGAATTATATACCCTGACCAAGTGGGATTTATTTCAGATATACAAAGCTGGCTCAATGTCCAAAAATCAAATTAATGTAATCCATCACAACAACAAGCTACAAAAGAAAAATCACATGTTTATATCAATAGATGCAGAAAATGCCTTTTACAAAATCCAACCAGAATTCATGATGAAACCTTAGGAACCAGAAATTGAAGGAAACATCCTCGACTTGATTAAAAAACACACACAAAAACCTACAACTAAATAATACTTAATGATGAGAAACTATAAGCCTTCTCACCAAGATCAGGAAGAAAACAAGGATGTCCTCTTTCACCTTTTCTTTTCAACATTATTCTGGAAGACTTAGTTAATGTAATAAAACAAGAAAAGGAAACAGAATGTATCCAGATAGGGAAGAAAGAAATAAACTGTCCTTGTTAGCAGATGACATGTGTGTCAATGTAGAAAATCTATATAGCGAGAATCAACAAAAAAAATCCTTGAAGCAACAGTGATTAGAGTGAGCTTTTATATGTTTATATGGTAAACATACAAAATTCAACTGCTTTTCTACATACCAGCAATGAACAATTGGGACATAAAATAACAAAAAAATGCAATGCCATTCATTTAATCAGCATCCTCCAAAATAAAACAGGTATAAATCTAACAAAATATATACAAAAGCAAACTACATATATAAGAAAAACTACAAAATTCTGGTGAAAAAAATCAAAGAACTAAATATATGGAGAGATATTACATGTTCACAGATAAAAAGACTCAATATTGTGAAGAGGGCAATTTTCCCAACCTAATATATAGATTCAACACAATCCCAATGAAAATCTCAGCAAGCTGTTTGTGGATATAGACAAACTGATTCTCAAGTTTATATGGAGAGGCAAAAGACCCAGAATCACCAATACAGCATTGAAGGAGAAGAATAAAGTTAAAGGACTGACACTATCCAACTTCAGGTGCCAAACGGTCCTAGAATAACTAGACATTGACATGAGAAAAAATGAATCCAGATGTAGACTTTACACCCTTTACAATTAGTAACTAAAATATTAACTCACAGACCTAAATGTAAACTGCAAAATTAAAACAAAACAAAACAAAACAGCACCCTCCCCTCTGCCCCTTGCCAGAACTTAACATAAGAGAAAATCTAGATGACCTTGGATTTGGTGAAATGATGAAAAAGCATGATCATTGAAAGAAATAACTGATAAGCTGGATTTCATTAAAATTAAATATCATTAAAACTTCTGCTCCACCACAGACACTCTTAAGAGAATATGACAAGCCAGAGACTAGGAGAAAATATCTCTAAAAGATATATCTAATAAAATATTATTATTCAAAGTATACAAAGAACCATTAAGACTCAACAGTAAGAAAACAACTAATTAATAGTGAGCAAAAGATCCAAATAGATACTCACCAAAGACGATATAGAGATGACAAATAAGCATATGAGGAGATGCTTCATGTCATACATCATTAGGGAACCACATTGAAACAATGAAATAAATAATACTACATACCTATCAGAATGGTGAAACTCCAAAGCACTGACAAACCAAATTACGGCAAGGATGTGGAGCAACGGGGACTCTTATTCATTGCTGCTGGGAATGAAAAATGGCACAAGCACTTTGGAAGTCAGTCTGGCAGTTTCTTACAAAACTATATATACTCTTACCATTTGACATAGTAATCACGTTCTTTGGAGTTTACTCAAAGGAGTTGAAAACTTGTATCCACACAAAAACCAGCACGTGTATATTTAAAGCAGCTTTATTTATAACTGCCCAAACTTGGAAACAACTAAAAAGTCCTTTCAACAGGTGAACGGATATATAAAAAGTTGTACATCCAAACAATGAAACAGTATTTGGCACTAAAACTAAATAAGGTGTCAAGCCATGAAGAGACAAGGAAGAAACTTAAGTGCATATTACTAAGTGAAAAAGCCAATTTGTAAATGCTACTTACTGTATATTTGAACTTATAACATTCTAGAAAAGGCAAAACTATGAAGACAGTTATAGATAGGTGGTTACCAGGGCTTGGGCAGAAGAGAGATGAAGATAAGGAGCAGAGAAAACTTTTAGGGCAGTGGAACTATTATGCATGATACTATTATGGTGGGTATATGTCATTATATATCTGCCAAGACCCATAGAGTATACACCACCAAGAGTGAACTGCAATGTAACAAATGGATTTTGGATGATAACGATGTGTCAATATAGTTTATAAAAGGTAACAAATGTACCATCTTGGTGTGGGATGTTGATAGTGTGGGAGGCTATGTATGGTAAGTGAATGGGAACTCTCTACTTTCCTCTCAATTTTGCTGTGAATCTAAAATTTCTCCAAGAAGAAAGTCTATTTTAAAAAATTGTGCTAGGCATTTGATGAGCTTGATAGCAGAGATTATGTTTCTAACAGAAAAAAAAATCTTGTGTTAGTGAATGAAATGTCTTTTTTTTTTAAATGAATGTTATGTTGAAGCACAGATGAATTTAATTAAAGCAAATGCAAGACAACTTATGGTAAAAGCATTGGGGATTTGCTCTATAAGTGTATGTAAAAACTAATAGTGATATTGAAGTTTTAATAGACATGTTTTGTTGATTTTTAAGGATCAAACTGTCAATTTTGAAGGGGAAGTATCTCTATAGGGAATACCGTTTGAAGACTTATACTCAGATAAGGCTTAACCTTGTGTGTGTGTGTGTATGTATGTATGTATTTTTTCATTTAGAAGTCAATTCTGCACCAATGCAGGTGAATGGTGCGGTGCTCTGGTTTTTTGCCCTCTCACCAAGAAATGGGGTCAGGCTCTGGCAAAGAAGAATGCGTGAGGCAAATCACTAGTGAGAGAGGAAGCCTAAAAAGCTCTCACCACGGCAGGGTATTGAAGGGCAGGTCTGAGTGACAGCAATTGGGCAGTCCATCCAACCAAATGACCATGCTGGGAAAAAGCCTAGGTCGATGTCTGGCTATCCAGGCCTTGTCTCTAGGTACGCTCGGGCCATACGTTTGTGCACTTTCACTGGCGTCTGCGTGGTCTACAGGAGGGCCAGGGCGCGTAAGGGGGCCCTCTGTTTCAGTGCTGAGTACAGGTGTGATATGCGGCTCAAGGGCAATCACCAAGCTTGCTTCTCCAGTATATCTGACCTCCCACACTGAAGGGTCACTGGCGAATTGCCCACACTGTATTGCCCACAGGAGCTCTGGCAGTAGAATGAATGTGAAGGTAGCACCTGGGAAAAGGCCACAGAAGGTTACCCTGGGTGCAGGAGGATGTCGTGATAACCAGGTCGAGGCCTGTTTGCCTGCGTCACCTCTCCTGTCCCTGATGCATCTGCCTACTGTGTCTCGGTAGAGGAGGTCCAGACAACAGCAGAGACGGTGGTGTGTGCTCGTGTCCCAGTGCACGTCTTGTCAGTAACGTGGCTGCCGGAAGCGGAAGTGTACACCCCGCGCGCATCGGGGCTGTGCTTGCTGGCCTCAGCCGAGGTGGAGAAAGTAGGCCTCCATCACAGCCCCTCTAGATCCTTCTGGTAACTCCTCTGGAAGTCCTGGCCAATCCTGGAAAGGCCCCGGGGGCAGGAGTCTGTGAGGCCCACTGCACGCTCCGCCAGTGTGCCCTGCACGTAGGAGTCGAGGCGCAAGCGCGAGGACGCGGAAAAGCTCAGGGAGATGGGCGGAGCAGAAGTGGCTGACGTCTCCGGAGGCTTTAATGCCTGCGGTCCCACCTACCATCTTCCGGTAGCCAGTCCTGCTACAGTCTCGGACCGCCCTTGGCCTCCCGCTGCGTGGCAGAAGGCTGGGGCAGTCGAACAGCACGTCCTTGTGTGCAGCCCGCTGGACAGAGCTGCCCGTGAAGACCCTTCGGTGGTGGTGCAGCAGCTGCAGGACTTCGCAGGCCACACATAGGCCACAGTGACTGAGGGCAAGGGCAGATGGCCCAGCTCCAGCCTCTCCTCAGGGCAGGTAGGAGAAATCCGCGGGAGGGCACAAGTGTGCCTGAGAGACTGGGCGTGGGCGGGCAAGTGCGCTGGGCATGTTAGTCCACAGTACCAGGGGCCTGAGCAGCAAGGAGAGGTGGTGGGTCAGGGCCCGACGCCCCCTCGGCCAAAGCGACCGTGGCCCAGAACATGCCCTCTGAACCACTGAGGCTCCTGTGCCGGACCAAGCCCCGTCGGGCGAGGGGAGGTGCAAAAGCGCAGAGGGAACCTGCCCCACGGCCGTGCAGAGTGTGTGTTCTCGTTCAGTGGATCCCAAGCTGTGCGAGCTTTGCACCTCAAGTTTGGTCGGCTTTCAGTTCGCACTTTTGGACACATCCAGTCCACCTCATGCGCTTTGTTTTTATCAATGTCTCTCTCACTAATGGGCCCAAGTCACCATGGGGATTCCTCTTGGCTGCTTCTGGCTCTTGCTTTCTGTATGCTTGAGAGTTGCTGTCTTGGTTTTCCTGAGCTGAGCCATCTCCTGGACTCAGGGCATTTGGGGAGTGTCTCCACTGGGGGAGATATGATCTTCCCAAGGGAGAACCCCCGTGGGGACTGATCTACCACCAAGATTTACAAGCAGGGAGTGGCAGAATACTCGGGTCCTTTTTAAATATTAGAGGGTTCAATTCTGTTTTTTTTAGATTAAACTATTGCTGTCCTATCATTGTGGATTCTTATGTATTTGTAAGAAATAACATTCAAATGTACCATTTACTCACTTTCTCCTGCGGGTAATGTCTTGGGAAATTGTAATACAGTATAATAGCCATGATCCAGACCTCCACATACCTTATAGACAGCCCATTTCTTCACTGCAAGCATTTCTTTCATTGCCTTTTCAACACTGTATCACCTCCCTTCTGTCCCATTCTCCTAACACCTGGCAACTACTAAGATATTCCCCATTTCCAGAATTCTGCCATTTCAAGGAATCTGTATAAATGGAAATTGTATAGCGTATATCATTGGGGAATTAAATTTTTCCTACAACATCATTCTCTAGAGATTCATTTAGAGTGTCCACAAAATAAACCCTATCCACCTGTTTTCTGCTTTGGGAAGTGAGTATCCCAGTGTACAAATGTATCAACACTTTGTCTCATTTTTATTTGCTGAATAGTATCCTATGATATGAATTGCCACAGTCAGTTTAACCATCACCCTTTATTTACTTATTTATTTAACTCTTTGTGTTTAAAAAATGATTATTTATTTATTTTGAGACCGAGAGAAAGAGCGTATGCACATGCAGATGCAGGGGAGGGGCAGAGAGAGGGAGAGAGAGAGAATCTCAATCAGGCTCCATGCTCAGCCCTTAGCTTGAGCCACCAACGGAGCCCCGCAAGCACCCCTAACCATTCATCCTTAAAAAGATACCTAGGTTGTCTCCTGTTTTGGGCTATGACAAAACATGCTGCTGTTAACATTTCTGTACTAGTTTTTGCAAGAATCTAGGTTTTCATTTCTCTGGGGTAGATCTAGCATTGTGATCACTGGGTTTTGAGGGTTGCAAATTTAGTGCTTTATGAAATGCCAAGAATGTTTTCCAAAGTGACTGTACCATTTTACATTCCCACCAGCAATTAATGAGTGTCTTCAAAGTCTCTTACCTTGATTGCAAACAAAAGTATAGTTTATGTTGGGTTAGCAATTTACTTTAGGACCCCTAAAATCAATGATATGTTCTTACTGCCAAAAGATCAAATAGAAATTATTCACTAGTGCATAACTGAAGATTTTATTTTATGAAAATAAAGTGGCTTATTTGTATTTTGCATTTTAAAGAAATAACTAAATAACTGAACTAAAGAGAATTCAGAATAACATATAAGCACCTTCTGTTATATTCTGTCATTTTATGGACATGCTTCCCTTTCTCTGTGAGAGATTTTCTCACTTTCACCATAAAATGAAGAAAAATATTTTTAGGCCAACTTATGATGATATCTTAAAGAAGCTCCTATAATGAATCTTAAAAACACATAAGTACGGATAGCTAAAGAAGTATTTTATTCATTAGGATATCACAATAGTTTTTATATGTCTAAATTTTAATTTCAGAAAATTAAAATCTTATGAAATTAGATAAAAGAGATTGATTTCATTTTTTTCTTCAGGAGCTTAATTTTTTTTTTTTTTTGCAAAGATAAAGTTTGGCTCTGTCTTCAGACAATAAGTGAAATACTCTTATTCAGAGCACAACTGAAATAAATACTGTCCTAGTTAAGTTTTTAAGCGCAGTTTTCATCTACATTGATTTAAAAAAATCTGCTAATTGACAGATTTGCATTTCCTTTCGCATTGTGTAAGTACAACTTTGAAAAACATTGATTTGTATTGTATTCCCTATAATAAGCACAGAAATGTATCAATTTAGGACTAGTGAATATTAAGCAGATAGAAGAAGATGTGAACATTTATGTAACTAATTTTCCAATAATGACCATTTTTCAACTGTTTTGCTTCTGATTCTTAAAATTCGTTATCAGTAATATAAAAATATGCAACATGTTCAATTTAAAGTAGTTACCATCATATCAGCATATTTTATATTTTTATTTTTTAGTATTCTTTAAAATTATAAATATAATAGATGAATATAATAGGTAAATATAATAGATGACCTTAAAAACTTTTAAATAGAGAAGTATAAATAAGCAATCAGGAGCACCTGGCTGGCTCAGTCAATTAAGTGTCTGACTTTGGCTTGAGTTATGGTCTTGTGGTTCATGAGTTCGAACCCCATATGGGAGTCTGTGCTGACAGCTCAGAGCCTGGAGCCTGCTTCAGATTCTTATCTCCCTCTCTCTCTCTCTCTCAAAAGTAAATATTAAAAAATATAAAAATAAATAAAGTTTTCTATTCATTTAAAAAAATTGGATATATATCCACTGAGACCTCTTTTTATACCTTTTCAAACAATATTTTTCAATATGTATATACTTATACATTTTGTCACATTAAATTTGTCATCCCCATAATACCTGGTAACTAAGTTTTTTAATGTAACCTTATATTACAAACATCTATCTTGGATAGAGTTCCTTAGAAAATGGAGTTTACACAAAAAGCTGATGGGCTAATTTATTAGTTAGTATAGTCCCAGCCAGTTGCCTGCTACCTTAACAGCTAGGACACAGATTCTGTTGACTGGAATGGAGTTGGTGGTACATGCTGATATCTAAAACATATCTTTCCTCATTTTCTATGTTGTATATATAGTTTTTTCCTTTACTTGGCTGAATAAAATTTCATTGAATGGACAGATTATAATTTATTTACACATCCTAACAATGAGAATTTTAATAACAAGGGGAAAGGAAATAATGAAAAGAGAATAGGGCCGCTTGGGTGGCTCAGTCTAGTAACTGTTGGACTCCTGATTTTGCTTTAGGTCAGGACCTCAGGGTTCCTAAGATAAAGAGCCCTGAGTCAGGCTCTGTGCTGACAGTGCAGAGGCCTGCTTGGGACTCTGTCTCTCCCTTTCTGTCTGTCCTTCCCCCGCTACATGCACACTGTTTCCCTCTCAAAGAGAGAGAGAAAGAAAGAAAAGAAAGAAGAAAAATGTTAAGAAAAGGGCATAACATTGAACACAAGTCTTGGGTCAGGACCATGTCATTGACTTCTCCCCATCCAAAGCTCCAAACTCCACCTCTTGCCTTCATTTAAGTCTCTCAAGACCTACTTCCTGCTTATATATATTATTAGTTAGATCCTTAAATGCCTTTAACATGATGGCTGGTATTGCATTTCTGTAATCAACTGTGCTAAGTTCTGACTTGATTATTGCTCTAAGCGGTGAGAAACCATGAGGGCAAATCTTTGGGTCTTGCAAATGTCTAATTTCAGTATAGTCATTATATAGGTCAAGGCAAGCAGAGGCTGTCCGGCTTTGGTGAGGATGATAAGGCTGCTTCTAGCAGCCCGGAGACCTTTGGAGAGTTCAGGAATCAAGCTAGTCCACCCAAGTGACCTCATGCCAGATCTAGGGTCTCAATCATTTCTTTTCTATCAGAGTCCTGGCTTTGATATGGGAAAACCCCTGAGGCAGTACAGTTGGTTTCTTTTGAAGTACTAACATTGTTATCAAATTCTATTCTTGATTTTCACCAGTCTGTCCTGAGGCTTCAAAAGAGGAGAATCTGCTTTAAGCATTCTGAGAATGCTTTAAGTTAGTAATTAACTGCCTTGGGCCTAACATTTTCTTTTTATAAGTTATCTGCCCTTGGTAAAAGCTTATGTCACTGTCTTTTTATTTATCATTTTTTCCATTCTGATTAAGTGCTGCAGATCCTTGGCCCTCTTCATCCACCTCTACCTCAAGCCAGTTACCACTGATGAAAGTTAAATTGTAATGCCATTGTCTGCCCTGAGATATTAGGGTCCTACTTAACACCAGCAATTGTGTCTCTCTTACTTTCAGGCAGATGAGCATCCAACTCCAAAATCCTATCCTAAAGATCTATGTTCTAGAACAATTTCTGGTACTAATTGCTTCAACCCTTATACTAATTAATTTTCTGGAGCGGCTCTAACAAATTACCATGAACTGAGTGGCTTAAAACAATAGAAATTTATTATCGACCAGTTCTAGAAACTAGAAGTTCAAAATCAAGGTGTTGATAAGGGCTTACTCCTTCTGAAACCTTTAAGAGAAGATCCTGTCTTGTCTTTTCCAGTTTCTGGTAGACCCATGAGTTCCTTAGCTTGTAGCAAGGTAACTCCAATTTCTAAGTCTTCTATAGCTACTCTCCCTGTGTGTCTGTGTCTCCTCTCCTCTTTTTATAAGAATATGAGTAATATTCAATTAAGCACTAACCCCACTTTAGCATGATCTCTCTTAACTAATTATATCTGCAAAGGCCCCGTTTTTAATAAGGTCACATTCTGAGATATTGGGGGTTAAGACATAAATATATCTTCAGTGGAAGGGAGCCATTTAACTAAGAATGTTTCTTAGAAAAAGAGCCTGAAGAAAAGATGATAAGTGTTGATGCTCTTTATTTGAGAAGTTCAATTCCTGGGTTGTGAGAATAAAGGAAAAGGGAAGCAGAATGGGGGAACAAGGAATAATTCAAGGGAAAAATGTTATCATTCTAGCCATACCTCACAACCAACCACAGCAAAATACAGTAGTTTTCAAGGCAGGCGTGCTTACTTGCCCAAGGATGACATTTTCATATAGGAGGTGAAGAGAAACTCAGACTCAAACAAGTCCATTCCAAGTATGAGGAAAGAGGACTTTGTTCTTGGCTTGTATCTTCCTGCATCTGTACATTCCTGTCTGCCATTGCTTAGAATTTGTCCCATAGGACTTTAACTCCACTATAACTGGGTTGGGTTATCTAGACCTTTTAGCTTGGATGTGGTATTTCATCCATGTCAGGAAGCAGTCAGTGCTTCCTGGACTTTAGGAGCCAGAGACTTTAGGAATGCGACTGGAGAGATCTATGAAGAGCTCTTAGGTTTTATTTTTAGGTCATTGCTATTTGCTCTATATTCCTAAGAAAGAGGAGTAAAAGTTAGTTGTCTTGACTTTTTCAGTGTGATTATATAATTAATTAGTCTGGTCTTTTTGTACAGTCTAGTTGTGCTCTTTGTAATTGTAACTCTGAGCATGGAGAACCTTTGAGAATCCCTTGGAAAATCAGATTCCTTTTCTGTTCTGAGGATATTTGAGGCCATAGTTGCCCTGCCGTGATTTCTCCAAGGATCAGATGCTATCTGCTTTTTTTCTTCTAGTGTTTTCTCCAACTGTCATCAGTGTCTCTTTTTTTTCCAATACTGCTAATTTTTATTTAATGTTTTCCCTGTAACTTTAGTATGACCAGGAGCTAGAGGAAAATAGAGAATTGTACTGTTCTCCTATCTTGAACTGAATGCCATTTATTTAATTATTTCATTGTAGGAATAAGTGTATAATCTTGCACAATTAATTTTACCTTGCTAAGACTGTTTTTGTAAGGTGTTATTGGTGGCATGGGTATTAGGAAACGTAAATGATCTCTAAGGTGATTTTAACCTCAGTACAGTGTATGACTTTATGTATGTAGAAAGTTATGACTTTTTAGCACATTATATTAACGGAAACTTTTTTTTCCTAGTGATCTCTTCAACCCTCTGACCCTCCAAATACCTCCCTGTACTTCAGCTATATAATATAGTAGTTAAAAATGAAAAGAAAGAAGGAAGGAAGGAAGGTAGGAAAGAAGGCAGAAAGGAAGGCAGGCAGGCAGGAAGGAAGGAAGAAGGAAAGAAAAGGAGGAAAACAGAAAGAAAAAGAAAAAAAAGTAAGGCCACAAGCTATTTTTGTGTATGTGTCTAATCTAGGTCTGTAACCTGAGTTGCCTCTTCTACTCACACATATCTTTGATTTCATCTATGTTTTTTTGTTGTTATTTTCTTTGTTGAACAAATAAAATTTCAATAATTTTAATACTGTCACCTTTAACTTGTCATTTACACTAGTTATTAGAGCCAGATCAGTTTTTGTGGTTAATCCTAGATTTATAAACTAGTTTAGTTACTAAACTTCTCAGAGCACATCACAAGTCACATATGACATTCAAAATAAACCAAAATTTCCAGGTGTTGTTTTAAAGTTTATTTATTTTTGAGAGAAACAGAAACAGCATGAGCAGGGAGGGGCAGAGAAAGAGAGAGAGAGAGAGAGAGAGAGAGAGAGAGAGACTCTCAAGCAGGATCCACACTGCCAGCACAGAGTCCCACCTGGGGCTCGAACCCATGAAACCACAAGATCATGACCTAAGCCAGAACCAAGAGTCATAGGCTTAACCAGCTGAGCCACCCTGGTGCATCTCTGGGTGTGGTTTTATAAACATAATTCCAGGCTTGGATTATCACTTTTTTGTTCAGTTAATGCCGCCTGAAACCTAATCTCCTTTTTAGAGAAGCCATCACACTCATGACTCATCTTAACTTTACCTTTGATACATATTGTCTCTTCTGTCCCAAACCTGTGTCATTGGCCTTTTGAACTTGAGAGCAGATCCCAAGATTTGCTCCTGTTTGATGTATTCAGTTGCTCCAGCTGGCCAAGTTTTTTTTCATCCCATGTCAAGATCCTTTATAGATTCTAATCCTTTCATCCTGGTTAGTCACTGCCCCACTCAGCTATCTAAAGGAGGCTTTGATAAGCAGTTCTATATTTGCAAATCAGTAGTAAAAGTGAACTGAAATGTACTAACAATTCCCTTCAGGATTTCATTTGTCTAATTTTCAGTAGACTTTAGATATTTTGTTTGACCTATTATTGATCCACATAATTATCTTTCCCTAGGCCATCTTTCTCCATTTTGTCCAAAAGGAGTTCCTGAGAACTTGGGTCAAACACTTCCTGAAGTCCTTATAGACTAGGGATCCCAGGTTTCAGAGATATAATGGCGCAGTCACTTTATAAAGGTGTGTAGGATATTCTCCCTGACTCTTCCAGTTCCCGCTCCATCCTGCTTTATGCCCCTAGGAGCATTATATCGACTAGATATCATTATCCTACACAGGCAGGAGTTGTATTAGCACCACGCTCTAACCAACTGAGCTAACTGCCACCCCATAGGCAGGAGTTGTAAGAGGGCAGGAAAAGAATGAGATTAAGGTATGTATTTTTCCAGATCCCTCTCTTTACAGCCACGGTAGTCAGTGGCTTAATATTAAGTAGCTTAGTTTTTCTACCAATGGCTCTCCTTCAGCTAAAGATGCAGCTATAACCTCTGTCGTCCTTCTTTGTGTATCTCTCTTTTCTGCTTGAAACCTAAGGGTCAGGGATGTAGGTTTGCAACCTGTGTGGTCAAGAGGGCCCTGCTCTTGGTTTGATGCTCTTTTGTCCCTGTCTTGAAATTCTTAATAAGTTATGAATAAAGGACTCTGCATTTTCATTTTGCCCTTGGTGCTGCAAATTGTGTAGCCAGTCCTGCATGGGGTGGTACTAGTTCTCTGTAGCTGCTTCACTGTCTCTCTAAACTTCCTGTACCCCTACCCTATGCTCTCGAAGAGGCTCCTTTATGAATTATCCTGAGTGTCCCTCTGGTTGTGTGTACTCCATGCCAGGACCCCGACTATACAGAAAGAAATTAGAAGAGTATGATTTATTGGCTCCTACTAATCATGGCTTCTTTAGGTTTTTCTGAACAGTCTTTCAGGTAAAACTTTCTAAAATCTTAGCTGAAAACGATGTAACTCTTATCTCTAATTTTTCAAATCTCTTTTCATCCCAGTTTGCAAAGTTGGTTGGCATTTGCCTATCTCCAGTTTTATTACCCTTTATTGTTCTTGACAGCCCCTCAAAGTTCACTGCCAATGTTTGCTTTAATGATCTAGTTTGCATGTTCCTTAGAGACCTTTTGAGATAATTCAAGACCAGGAGCTTATCTATCTTTCCTGCATTAGAACTCCAATGAATTCCCTCTTACCAATGTTTTATCTTTTCTCAGTGCAAAGACAAGTTTTCTTTTTCTTTTTTGTCATTAGTCATTAATGCCTTCAAACAGAGCACATTTTCTTCCTTACTTGCTCTGATCAAAGGATAAAAGCTTGATTGATTGATTGACTGATTCATTGGTAAACCACAATTTATTTGGTGCAGTAGACTTCCATAATCTATTGATTCTGTGCCACTCTCTAATAGGAATTCTTAGGTATGATTTTTTTTTATTTCATCTTTGAATACATTGAGAGGACAAAGATATTAACATAAATATTTAGAAACTTTGGTCAGCCCCCTACTTCCCTGTAGCTCTAAGAGAGAAGCATTCTTTATTATTTTTGATCATTAGGGCTAGGTTTTTGACATTTTGATTTGGGTCCTTAGAACAAAGAATAACCAAATTGATTTTTAACAGAAAAAGCCCTAGAAAAATAAGTGATTATAGGCATTTGAGTTTGGACTAAAAATGGAAGATTTTAGGAAACAGTTAAAGGGAAGAATCCAGAAAGATGGTTAGTGTTAGAGAAGCACCTACCATGAAAATGGGTGAGGAATAAAGCGAAGGTATATGTAATTTTTATATAGCATCTCTTAAGAGACCTCTGTAAAGATAGGAATTACTCTTCCATGCTTTCTTGGCAGTTGCTAAATTGCATATATCACCATGCTCAGGACAGCCATGAGAAGGGCAAGTGATGATTGGATTTTATTCATGTCCCTTCAAAATCTGAGTTCAACAACCACATTGGTTTCTGTAGAATATCTGGACTTCGTCTTCCTTTGTGGCTTCATTTGTAATTGCACAGTCAGAATTGCATTTATATGAACTCCTGGAATCATCTCAGGACCTCCTGGAATTGACTCAGTATTTTCTGGCATGAAAACCAAGCCTATCTCTCCCCCGCAAGTTATATATAATTAATTTAAATTTTTTAGTTGATATTTTAAATATTTACTGATTTTTTGGAGAGCACAAGCTGGGGAGGGGCAGAGAAAGGGGAACAGAGGATCTGAAGTGGCCTCTGCAGTGATAGGCTGACAGCAGTGAGCCCTATGTGGGGCTTGAACTCGAATCACAGATCATGACCTGAGCTGAAATCAAACAATCGACTGAGCCACCAAGGTGCTCCCTCCTTTTTATAAAAATTACTTATTTATTTTGGGGAAAGCACAAGCAGGGGAGGGGCTTTAGTGGATATTTTAAATTTGCTTTACTCCCTCTACTGTTTCTCTAAAAGTCCACACTTAATTGTTTCAAATAATGAAAATACTCATGTCAAAACAGTATGACTGATACTTTCACTATCAAATGAAGAATGTCATCCTGCAGTGGTATTTACTAATCCCAGACTAAGTAGATATCCTATTATTGATAGTAGCTAGACTTTTCTGTGGATTAATAGAAAATATCAAAATTCTGTGTGACCATTCAAATTATGTGTGCATGAAGGTAAAATGTGATTTTAACTGTTGTTTACTTTTGGTAAGCAGTGTTGCTTACCTCCCAGAAGAGTAGCCTCCATTAAGAGTGTTATTTCTATGTAACAATTCAATATTGACACTGTAGGGCAAATTGAAGACATAAAAAAGATCCATGATTCATTTTATTAGCTAAGCAACCTACCTCTATTGGAAGGATTCCTCTTTTTTTTTATATCATCTGCTTCACTTTCTTCCTCAAGCCACTGGTGCTGTGAACCTTTGTTTCAATTACTGATGCATTCCGATTGTGCTTTAACTCTGGAACTGAATTTCAGCTCTGAGTGCCTTTGTGTTGGTTGCTTAAGACATTCATGCCTGTGTGCAGAGAAATGCCAGATTGAGATTATAGTTACTCCTCTATTTGGGTTTTATACTTATATTTTTTAGTGACTATCCTAAAGTCTTGGTCATTATTTCTGCAACTATATTTCATGAGATACTAATTATGGCAGATTTTATCTTCAGAATAAAATTGAAATGTTTATCATATACTCCTTCCTTTAAAATTACATATGTACTCACATAATCTTTGAAAAGTACCACTGTAAAAATATTTGCTTAACTTTGTTTAAATTCCCAAATTTATGTTGAGAACGAAAACCATTTACACCTATAAATTTATTCTCTATACTCTAACATGACTTTACTATGGCTATCTTTATTACGTGTTTCACTCTTCAGGAAACTTGCTCAGTAAGTTAAAGTTGCAAATAACATTATTATTAATTTTAGGAACACCCAGGAAATACATTTATCGAAATACTCCATTTATCCTCATCAGAGTAAATATGCATTCTCAGGATAATATAGCATCAAAAGAGTGCTTACTCTTCAAAAGTCTATTTGAAACCAAATTTATGCTGTATTAACCAATCCAATAGGTTATATGATGAACCTTCTGCAATCCTAGTCAGACCCCCCCTTAACCAGATCCCTCAAATCTCTTAAATATCTCCACTTTGTCCTCCCTACTTTGAGATGCTACTAAGACTATTAAAGTAGCTATTTTTCTTCCCATGGTAAGTAAAAGACTCAACCTTGCTTTGGCAACAGAATGTTTCAGTGAATCAGCATTTGACAATGTGTATACAGCATGTGGTCTTTTCATGTAAACCTATTTACATCTAGAGGAACCATTGTTTCAAGGAATACTTTTGAGGACATGTAGACTCACAGGATTGTGCAGAAAAATTCAGTGCTCAAGAAACCCAGGATCCAAACTATCAAAAATCACTTCTCTTCAAATTATGTAATGCTTCTTCAGGAATTTTCCTTGTCAACGTGTTTATATACACTGAAAGGCTAGTCCTTCCTTCAAGTATTTCCTATGTGGATAGTTTAACACCAGGATGAAAATTTTTTTTCATTATTCACAGAAATGAAATTCAGTTTTTCTTCCTTCTGTGTGCTCCCTTATGTATGTATTGTGGGTCTCAATAGTTTAGGTCCAGAATTTATTTAGAAGAGAACCAGTGAGATAAAGATCTTGGAATGGTCCTCCAATTAACAAATGTGGTATAATAAATCCATGAACGAATGTGACATAAAAAGCCTTGTGTCAGCGAGGGCAACTCTTGGTCTCATAGCTGGCTGGGACTTCCAGGAAAGCTCCAGCAATTCTAGGCACCTCCCAGTTTACCCACCAGTAATCTGTTCTGCAGGTGTTACCCAGGGAGATACATCTGGGAGAATTTAAGTGATGCAGGACCTTCCTTCTGTCTCACAACCCTATTTCCTCAAACAGGATTACCTGTCATTTACTGTTTTGTCACCTGCTCCTGTCCTCTCCTCTCAGATATCCCCTCCTCCACACCCTCACCTCCTACCTCTGCAGAAAAGAGGAGTAAGATTCAATGTTCCTGTATCTCATGATTAAAATTTCAAAAATTAAAACAGAAATTGTACACATATAATTACCTGAATCTTAGTTTTCTCATTTGAACAATGGAGATTTTTTTACAACTGCTCAGTACTTTAAAGGCGTTGTGGGTATCTGGATAACCTAAGAATATAAAGCTTTAAATAAATGAAATAGCTACGTAAATATCTATGTAAAAGTGGTGATGAGCACAGGTGCTAGTTCACGTTAAGGTAGAATAAGAAAAACGGGTCTTACTATCCTGGGCACTCTAAATATTTTCATTATATTAATATGGCTTTCGGGAACTACCGTCATTCTTGTTGAGCAGCTCAGCTTTAGTTTTGAATTTAATTCATTCAGACGAGAAAACTACAGCAGTGATCAAAGGCATAATTATAACATATTTATAGCCTATTATTATTGTAACATTCTGAAGCAAAGGGCAAAAATTCCACCCAGTGAACTTGTTCTTCCTGTTACTGACACAAGATTGAGACATTTAAATGCTAAGACATGGATCCCTGAGGCAGAACATAAAATATTTATAATGAAGGGAGTATGGACCAATAAATTTCAGTTATGAATGTTTTTAGCTAGGAGAAATAATAAATATAACCTTCCACAGGCAATATTTCAGTATGCATTATTGTACCTCATCACATCAGAGTTTCAGGAAACAATAATGATTGCTTAGTAGGACACTAAATTACTCTCATATTTAATGAGCGATTAAACTGTTAAGCTTTGATTAAGATATAAGAGCCTCCCTAATTTGGCTGTGAGATGTGGTTTGCTTGGAAAAATATAGTTTGTGATAGTACTAATAAAGATTGTAACTTACATAATTTCTATTGAAAAAAAGAACAATTTCAGATATAGGTAAGCTTTGAAAAGGAAATATCAAACTCTTAGGTTTGGGGAAAGAGGAAAAATAGGGAGGTGGATTATGTACTTTATCTCTAGTACATTTTAACAGTTTAAAAACTGGTAGGGAAACTGGCTTAAATTTTATCTGATTATACATAGATATTGCTAGGAGGTATTATACCTGAGAAATGATGCAGGATTGGGTTTCAAATAATTTAAATCAGAGTTCTCACTTGGTAGCTCACTAACTCTGACTCTCCTCTGACTCTCGTTTCTTTGTTTGTGAGGCAATAACAGGAAGACATAATTGCCATGGTTCTTGTTATGGGTCTTAGTCTGAGCTCTCTAGGAAGCAGAGCCTCAGTGCAAGGTTTTTGGAATTTGTGATCCTGGGAACTGGAAGTACTGAGGAATAGGAGGTGGAGTCAACACAAAGATGAGTTGCTAGTAGGCCATTGCTTTAAGTGCCTGCTTGCTCGATCACCAAGTCCTGTTTGAAAGCCTTCGCGTGAAATGTCAATCAGGAACATCTGTCTGGAGGAAGAATGAGAAAAGAATTAATTCATCAGTTTCTTTCCCCTGTGAGGTGTAATATAGACTGAACTGTGTTCCTCTTAAATTTATGTGTTGAAACTCTGAGCCCCAGTGCTGACTATATTTAGAAATTGAGACTTTAAAAGTAATTAAGTCAAAGTGAGGCTCTTAGAGTGGGCTCTAATCTGGTCTGACTGGCATGCTTACGAGAAGAGGAAAGTTGGACAGAGATATGCCAGGGGTGAGTGTGTACAGAGGAAAGACCATTTGAGGACACAGTGAGAAGGCAGCTAGCTGTAAGCCAAGGAAGAGGGCCTCCAAAGAAACCAAATCTGCATACACCTTGATCTCAGACTTCTAGTCTCCCGAACTATGAGAAAATACATTTCCATTATTTGAGCTACCCAGTCTATGGTATTTTGTTATGGTGGCTCCACGAAGCTAATACCAGGTGCTAACTCCCCCATACTCTGGATTTTACATGTGTGAGTTGATGATAGGTTCCTTACAGTTTGGTGTCTGGAGTAAGATGGGTGAGACCAAGAGAAACCCAAGGAGGTTTAAAGAAGATATTAATACAGTATGCAAAAGCACTTTAAATCTACAGGGTTGTGATTAATAATAATCAAGGATAAAATTGCTTATTGCTACTTTCTGGATTTATGTAGGATTCATTAAGAATATATATGGTTTATGAACTCATAATTACATTACTAAATTTTGTTTTAAATCATGTTTATGCAGAACTCTTCTGAGACCAATGGGAAATAGTTCCCTCCAGAGAGTAAGCAAAATTTAGAGTCTTTAAAAATCAGTAGACAAGTATACACTTGAAAGGATAAGGCACTAAATAAAGTCTGGCATGGCTTTCATTGCTTTTGTGTATGTGCCTGCTTCCCCTGAAATCCTTAGCACCAGCCTTTAGTCTTCAAATTCCATGTACTGTGGTCTATTGCAAAGAATCCTGAATTGGACACTCTAGAGAGATGAGTGATTTTCTTGGTCACACGAGGCGTGCATATGGTTATAAGTTTGGTTACGTGAGACCACAAAAGCTTTCTGTTATATTTGTGGAGATGTCGGGAAATATCTCCATATTTCAGGGGTAGTTAAAGGGTTTGTGGATTGGTGAAGTGAGAAGGAGTCAGAGGAAATGTGGTTTCTGTGGGTGAAGAAATGGAGTCAGGAGTCCTGAGTGCTCTGACATACACATGTGTGGAGGGGCCTAGGAACATGCTCAGGAGGAACCCAGCAATTGAAAACTCATCAGTTTTGAATTTTCCATTTCAACAAATGTGACCCCTGACATGCTTCATGTATACATTCTGGTCTAAGAAGAAAATAGGTTGGAATTCAGCCTCAAAGATAGCATTGAGTAGGAAGCCAGACTGGTTTTTATAACAAATATTACCAAAATGTTGCTTTCTGAGAAGTTTATAAATGTGAGTAAGATGAAAAGTGAACACTAAAATTGTAGGCTTTGCATAAGTCATCATTTAATAACTACCTTATTTACCTAATGACTACCTTATTTACCTAATAGCTGAGAAGGAGAAAATACGAGGAGACAGATGCACTTGCTCACCCACTGTTTAGCTTTGTGCTCATCTCTGGCTGAATGCCATTTCCAGGTGTTTGGTGTTGAGCCAGATACTAAAATTAGACATTTGGCACAGCCCTGTTGAGACATGGGTGATGTAGGAAAGCTCATTCAATCCTTGGCCCTTGACACTGATATTAGAGCCTCTCTTTCTAGGGCTGTCAAACTCACCTACCAATTTAAAGGAAAGTGGAAAAAATAAGATAGAAATGTAATGAGAAAAATCTATGAGATCGCCAATGTTAAAGCAGCGTCTGCCTCCAACCACACTTTGTTTACTTAAAAATTTTAATTTCTTTTTATTTCATTGGAAACACATGGAATTTGAGTGATGCTTTTATCCTTTTTGGGGTTAGGTCCAAATCTTGTTCTAAAAGTGCCTGTAGATATATAACATTGTAAAGATAAAATCTTAATAAGCAAACCCAGAATTTCAGACATCAAAACAAAAAGGAGTAGGCCTATATGTGAATTCATCAGATTATAGAATCTAATCACCAGTTCTGCATATCCAGAAACTAGCTTGTTGGTATCCTCAGAGTACTGCAAAGTGATGCTATGAACCAAATCCATAGCAGAATGCTGTCTGATATAAGTTATAATGAATTGTAATTAATTTATTGCTTACGTTGACAGGTCTACTTGATTTGCTAACCCACATACTATATGATAAAATGATTTTAGCAAGTGCTTATCATCTGGGTAGGTATACCTTATTGCTTTGAATACTTGTGCTATGTATTGGGGGAAAATAAACATCAAGGGATTTGTTGGATACATGTGAAGAAAGTAAAGGGCCAGAGGGTATCTGATGATGTTTTTGCTGTTAGGAAGTAGAGACTACAGACCCCTGTCAAGCAGATAAGTGAGACCTTCTTGGCTGGTATCTCTCCACTACTACAGAGACTCCAGAGTCAGATTTACATGGATTTTATAAGCTAACTCTCTACCAAATCATTGTAAGGGCTCAGCAATACCTGTCTGGTGGCTAGAAAGGGTCAGAGAGCGTTTGTCTTGGTGCAGCTAACTTTCCTTATATCTGAGTCTAAGGGTGGACACCGCCTGCTCACTTTCCTATATTGCCAAAGTTTAAGAAATACCTGATATGTATGGTTGAGGGGAGGAAAGGTAGAAGAGGATTTACATGTTTATAATTTTGATCTCTGCACTGCAATGAATGGAACTCTGCTTTAGAATTCCATATATCAACTGTGCTTACGTGGCTTCCACACATATTAGGAAGGAAAGTTGAAACCAAAACAAGGGCTAAGAGAAGACATAAATCCTTTCTGTGCCTCAAGCCCAAATCGGAACCCAAGTACTCTCTTTCCCAGGCTTGAGATATCTGAAAAGTGTGAATTAGCAATCCTGAAGCTTTCCCAAGAGGAAGAATTTAGAGCAAAGAGAGATGGCAAGCCTCAGGGGAGGTTTCATCTCAGACCTGGTGAGGCCTGATAAAATGCCCTGGCCCAACGTACCCACAGAATGTACAGAATCCCTGTCCCCAAATTTATCTGTCAGGCTCCATATGGTGACTTTTAACTATCTTGATCCCCATTTATCTTTTACAGTCTCACTTTCCTGTCTCTGCACAGACTCAACTTTCTCCAGCTTTCTTAAAATAATCAGTTGATTCTAAGTAAGCCCTTTCTTTTGGTGTATGGCATGAACAACATTGGATCTTTCATCATTATACAGGGAATCCAATAAAGTTCATTGTTACACAGTATGTTGGTCACATTTTCAACTCAGTTTTTCTTCAACCTCCAGACACATTTTTAAGTGAAGCATTTTGAAATTTAAAGCAATGAGTTCAAGTGTTAATCTGAAAGAAAAACAAGAAAGAAGCAAAAAAAAAAATCAGTAAGTACAGTACTTTCCCTGTATTTCCAGACTTTTTGGGCATTCGGGTGTATATTCATTGTATTTCTCCAGATTAAAAATTAAACTATTGCTTGAAATTTAGAGGTATTATGCCTTAAAATATTCTGAGTATTTTTAAAAATATAACTAACATACAATTTAAAAATTAGTTTACTGGTTTTTCAACTTTTCAGGTACCTGTGATTTTTTCATGCACACAGGCTCATACTGCTTACAGCTGTAAACAGAACAAGTCCTAATGGTATTTACTGTCATTTAATACTGGCTACTGACTGATTTCTTACTAAGGCTTTGTCTTCTTTATTTTTTTCGTGTTACTTAATCTGATTTTTTAAAAGGAATTTTGGAGCTTCATTTCCAGCATAAATAATGAATGCTAACAAAGAATCCCAAGTGCTTTGCCCTTGACTTTGTATAGTCTGTGCCAGAACAATTATTGCAACACCTTTATAAAGCAACAGGAACTATTCAATCGAGGGTTGAACCCTAGAAACAAATTCACTGTGCCTCACTTAGCAAAGCTGTTGTCAGCCTCTGTGCAGCTCATGTTTACAGTAAGTGAAGAATAGTAAGGCCATAAATTAAGAATTTAAACAAAGTCTGAATATAGCCAGTGTTAGTTAAAATATCTTCTGGGTTTGGAGAAAGCCTTATGACAGGAGAAATAATAAGTGTAGGGGAACAGATAGTGTGCAGAGTTGGGAACCTCAGCTGAATTCATGCTTTCAGCTTCCCTCAAGTGTGGTATTAACACTTAACCAGTGTCTGCCTAGGTCTGCAGGCCTCTAGGGCAAGCCCTGGAGCTTCAGGGACTTGTACGAGGCCAAGTGTGGTTGAAAGTAATGGTAGTCCTTGTCTAGGAATCACGGTCAGACAGTCTCCAGAAGCTGGTGAGGTGCTTCTGTCTGAAATCTCTTTCTGAGTGTTCTTGGACCAGTGATGCTTACCTCCTGAAACCTGAATCCAGGGTCTGACAAGTCCCAACATACTGTAGCTCCTGATACTTAACAAAGTCAGTACTCAGTCTAACCTATTGATTCTCTGAACTTGTTGCCTCAGGCAGAGAAGGAGCTAATTAAAAGAAAATGGAGCTTTGAAAATCTGAGAATCTCTCTGAGATGCTGCCACTAACCTCGGGAATTTGAATTACTGCCCAGCATAGGAGCTAACAACAAATCAAAGATTGTCCATGTTGCTGCACTGGGAGTGAGGTGCTTTAAAATGGGAAAGAAAAATCATAAACCTAACTGCTCCCATATTAATTTTTTCTTAAGATATTTAACAAAATAAAAGAAATTTGAGTGTCAAAAAATGTAGGAGTGCATGTCTATGTGTGTGTGTATTTAGCATAATCCCGGTAATATTTCCAGGGTATTTATCTGTATGTATGTATGTATGTATGTATGTGTGTATGTATTATTAAATGTTAGTTACTTTTTAAATAGTTCTGTACAATCAGGACAATTTCTTCCATTTTATAAGTAGGAAAAATGAGACAGAGAGAAGTTAGGTAATTTTTCTTAAGTAATCGGAGTCAGCCAGAACGACAGTTGGATGAGATTACAATTCAGAGTTGCTGACATTCAAATATATGTGGAAACCACTAGACCACATCGTTATCTTTCTTTTTTGAGTCTACTACAACAAAACAGCACTTAAATGCTTACAAAATCCTTGCCTGTTTTGTTCTGAGGCAGTTTCTAGGTAGATAGAAGAAACAAGTCACAAAATTGTCGCTAAATACTCATCAGGATGGTTCACCCCTTCCTCTTCAAACGCAGCATGCCCCTTGGAAGGTGGGAGAAGATTAAAATATGATCAAAGCCCTAGTATTTCATTGGATGCACTTATGGCCACGCTTAGATTGTATCCCTTCCAAAAAGCTTCAAAAGCATTTTGCCAGGTTGGCTCTTTTCAGGCAAGGGTCAAAAAAAGATAGGAATAGACCACAAGGCTATCCTTAGATGAAAACAATGTACTGGGAATCATTGTCCAAAATTCCTAAGCCTACTTCCTGCGTCAGATAGCTTACTAGTAATCCACAGATGTTCATCCTTCCACATTCTGAATAAAATTATATGTAAATAAAATTGAAAGATATGAGTTTACTCCTGAACAGCCAAATTGAGTCTTTTTGGATGACCAAGAATGATTCAGATTCAAAAGTCAAAACTCTAAACCAAGGTACAATCTTAGCAGCATGAGGTTAGCCACTAAAAGTTGAAAAGTATGAATCAATGCAAGTTTAGACTCTTATATTCTTACTTTGTCCATATGTCTCTATACAAACTAGTCCAAAATTTAGTGGCTTTGTTAAAACTGATTTATTATTTCTCATGATTCTATTAGTAGGCACGGTGGCTCCCGTGCTACTTTGCCTTGGGTCATTCAGGTGGCTACATTCTGCTTAAAGTTCAGGTGGAGTGTCAAAGATGGCAGGTGGTTGTGGCTGTCAGCTGGGTCACTTCAAGTCTCCATGTGGCCTCTATTTCTTCAATAGACTAGATTGAGTTCCTTACCTGGAAGTTTCAGGGCAGTATTCCAAGAGGGCAAAGGCAGAAGCTGCAAGGCCTCTTGAGGTCTAGACACCTAAATTCACATGTCACTTCTGGCATACTCCATCAAATAAGTCACAAGGCCAGCCCATATTCAAAGGAGTTAAGAAATAAACTCCACCTCTGCATGGAAGAAACAGTAAAGTCTTGTAACAAAGAAACATGCGTTTTGGCATGGAAAGAATTTGAGGCCATTAATCATCTACCACATAAGACATATAAGGAAAATGAGAAGATAAAAGAAAGAGTTCTGTCCTTTATATGAAGACAGAGATTGTGGAGAAGGGAATCACAATTTAGCCTGGTATAATAGATACATCAGATAACTAACTCAAAAGTAGGACACATTCTTGGCATGTTTGGACAATCAGCTAAGTATCCGACTTGATTTTGGCTCAGGTCATGATCTCTCAGTTTGTAAGTTCAAGCCCCACATTGAGCTCTGCTCTGATAGTGTGAAGCCTGCCTGGGATTCTGTCTCTCCCTCTCTCTTTTTCCCCACTCATGCTTTCTCTTTGTCTCTCAAAGCCAAATAAACATATTTTAAAGAAAGAGGATGAATTCTTGCTTTTTGATATTTTGAGGAGAGATAGAACTAGTGTAAATACTGTCCTCATAGTGTAGATACTGCCCCCGCAATCCTAGGATTCTTTGAATTCTTACTCAGATACCAAAATTTCTTATAGACCACATACTCTTATTTTTAAAGCAAGCGTGCGTGCGTGCACGCACGCACACACACACACACACACACACACACACACACACACACTCTTGAACTGTGGATTGCCATGTGAGGCAAGCCAGTCCTTTCATACTTTCAATACCTGTTTCTCTGGACTACTTAATGTAATACAAGAAGTAATGGATAATAAGGACAATGAGCTGGCAAGAAGCTGACACATGTGCCCCAGGTGGTGTGGCTCACCAGGACAGACATTCCTAGTACAAAGACTGAAGTTTGAGAACTTGTGTGTTAGTGCCCTTAATTTGGAATTCTCAAAACATTTTATGAGCTAAGACTTCCATTGCCCTTTTATTTTTCTATGGCAAAAGGAGCAAAGGATTTGAGAAAGGGTTGAGGTGAAAAGATTTACCGAAGGTTATAATATAAACTCAAAAGATTAGAAGTAAGAAAAAGATACTTATAGACTCACTGAACTAATGGTCTAAAAGATTTTTATACAGTACTTAATAACAGTATTAAGGACATTTCTGTCAATTATAATTTTTTTATCCTTTGTTTATTTCAAAGAGTTTCCTCCCTTCCTCCCTCCTTCCTTCCTTCCTTCCTTCCTTCCTTCCTTCCTTCCTTCCTTCCTTCCTTCCTTCCTTTCTCTCTCTTTCTCTCTCTCTCTCTCTCTCTCAGAAAGAAAGAAAGCAATTGAAAAGTTTACCTGACAAAGAGAGTTTTAGAGTTTTCTTGTGTAATTGCTCTGTGAAGTTAAACTAGTTGGTTTACCTTTTTAGAAGGGCAAGTCCCACATACTAAGCTTTTAGTATATACACAAATGACAAGAATGTCACAATGGAGAGACTGTAAGACAAGAAATGGGCTATTATATGGATTTGGTCTAGGGTTAAACCACCTAATAAGTAATATCACTTAAGAATTCCAAAAGAAAACTCCAAATAGGTTTTTTTAAGATGAAATTTTAAATAATACACAACAGAGGAAAAAAGAATATGGTGACAAGTTTTAAAAAATGTGAAATTAATAAAGTTGTTCTTTTAGAGCTACAACTTGTCTGCATGAATTTAGGAGAGAACAATTCTGTGCTAGTTGAGGTTTCAGTTTTCTACACAGTTTGCCTTTAAAGAATGGTCAAGAAAAATGCAGTAAGACCTATACATTTTTTTTAGAAAACTTCATTGTTGAGTTCCAGTTCTTATACTGGTGTCATTAGAGAACTTTCAATGTGACCATTCTACTTGAGTGATTCAATTCAGTCTCTGCATCAATTTCTTTTCCCAAGTGTTGCGCTTATTTAACCCAAAATACTTCTAGAAGGAATAAAAATGAAACAAAGAATACAGTCTCATGTAATGGTTTTTTCAGGAAAAAATAGATGTCTGTTTCTACATACAGTTCCTGTGTGGGGATTGGGCCTGGGGGTGCTAGATAACATGAGGAAAAATAGTGTGTTTCCAGATCCAACCTCAGAGGCAGGCCTTAGTGAGGGTTATTTAACTTCTCTTTTGGGGGCATGCAGATTCTTGGAAAATAAATGAGAATTTAGATATTTCTTACGCTTTTTCATGTTTCTCAAGCTTCCTTTTCTCCAGGATCCCCCTACCTATGCATGTGGTAGACTGAGTAGCACTATTATGATCCTCTCATGTGTATTTTCTAGACCATGAAACCCAAGAAGTGTCTTAGCTAAGGAATGATGTTGGCAGACAGAAAATGGGTACTTATATTCTCATTCTTATGGTTCTAGCCAGACTGTAGTAGTATCCTTTTTAGCTGAATAGTTATGACCACTATCTAATTGGGAGAGATACAGAAGAAAGAGTTAACGATAATCTTCTCTTTTGCCTCCTTGGATCAATATTAAGTTTTCTACCTCTTAACCGGGAAAGAAAGTTTTAAAATATAAGGGATTTGAGCTTCCTAATAAAGACATGTATAAATTGGCATGTGCTGTCATATTGTGGTGCTGGGGAAGTCATAGAATATTTTAGTATTAAAAACTAATCTCTACTCCATTCCAGAATAGGTAGTTGCAGCTTGATTGGATGATTTAATTTCTAGTGGTATTATGTTTACTACTCCAAGACAGTTAATTCCACTGTTGCATAACTTAAATGGTCAGAAAGTCATTTTTAGATTGAATCAAAATTTGCTCTCTAACACTTGCACTCATTGTGAGGCTGCTTTGGCCTAATGGATTTATTTATTTAATTATAATGTTTATTTAATGAATTTATTTATTTTTAAATAGTTTATTACCAAGTTGGTTTCTATAAAATCCTGTGCTCTTCCCCACAAGTAGCCCTCTCCATGACCGTCACCCCCTTTTTCCTTACTCCCTCCCTCTTCAGCCCTCACTTCTCAGAATTAAAAAATCTCTCATGATTTGCCTCACTCCCTCTCCCCCACTCTGTTCCCCCCACCAGAACGGGAGGCATCACAATCCCAGACTTTAGCCTCTAATGTTTATTTGTTTTGAGAGAGAGAGGGCATGAGTGGGAGAGGGACATAGCGAGAGGGAGCTAGAGAATCCCAAGCAGGCTAAACAGCGAGATAATGACCTAAGCTGAAAATAAGAGTTGGTGCTTATCAGACTGAGCCACCCAGCCATTCTGGACTTAGTGGATTTACCAAAAATAATTTTTACTATAGCAAACATCTATATAATACATATTATTTTAAGTGTTTTATATATGATCACTAACATTTAATCCTCACAACAACCCTGAGAAGTGGGTACTTTTATTATCCCCATTTTGAAGTTGTGGAAACTGAGGCACTGAACTGCCTAAAGTCGTACCGCTATTAAGAGGCTGAGTTGGTATTTGCACCCAAGCAGCTAGATTCCAAGGCTTTTGCTATTAACAAGTACAGATACACATCAAACTGTTAACCACCAACAGCAGTATTTAGTAATTGACATAAGGAACTGTACACATTAGCGGTAGTTGCAACCAACAAGCTTTTTTTTAACATTCCCAGCATCTAATTCTGCAAACTCAGAAAGCAATTAGCTATAAAACACTGAGAAAAGCATCTCTGTTGTGATGTTTACTTCTTTCTTTAGATATCCCTTGTACACTTGAGATTAGATACCCTGCTTTCCTTAAGACTTCTCCTTTCCAGGCTAAATATCCCTAGTTCTTTAATAATACTTCATATTTATCCTCATATTGAGCACTTACTTTTCCCCCAGGCACTGTGCTAGGCACTATATCAAAATAAAATGCTCAAAAGATTCATTTCCTGGGGAGTTTATGTGAGGGGAGAGAAAAATAAGTTTAAAATGATTTTAGTATATGAAGAATTATAATAGAATTATGGTTAAGTTTCTTTAGTAGAGAGAGACCTGTAGATATTAGTGGGCCATTAGGGGAGAATTTCTCTCGATGGTTATATTTTGCAGTCTGGGTAGAAATAAGCTAGTTGGAGAAAAAGAACATACTATAGTAGCAGGAGAAACAAATGGGCACAAGGTTGGCAGTATGACTAAGTTTGTAGAGGGAACTGCAATATTTTAATTCCCTGTAGTGAAGGGTGCATCTAGGGAAATAGTTGGAAATGAGATTACAGACAACATGACTTTCTGTCTTATACTGACTGAGATTGAGGGAAACCATTGTAATAAACTTAGTTTGTAAGTGGCTTCAAAATAAAGCCATTATAAGTGGCAACAAATATTTATTGAGTGATTACTATATACTAGCATTGTGCTGGACATTTGAGATTTGTTAAGAACAAAGACATCATCCATGTCTTCTTAACAATAACAGTTAATTGGAAAATAAAGACACAGTAATGAGTCTGGTAACTATGGTAAGGGATATATGAAAATCTATGAGGGCATGTATTTCTGAAATCTAATTTGTTATGGGATTACAATCACCTTTCTAAGGGGCATACCCATTTTGCTAAATCTATAAAGATAAATAAAGCTTAGCTAGAAGAACCTGGGAGGTGGAGGTTCATAGGTTGGGAACAGTGTACTGGAAGAGGAGACAGAACAGGAATATCTTAGCATGCAAAATAAAGTTCATATTTTCTTTGGTTGGATTACTCAGTAGTAAATCCAGAGACATGAGTTTGAATCAAAGTAGCTTATTTAGAACACAGTCAGACAAAGTGGACAAGAAGATTGGGAAGGGAAGAAACTCAGAACAGAGTGCATTCATGACCAGGTTACTTCTTTGAACATTGGGGCTCATTCTCACTGTGGGATTCTGGAAAACTGCATAGAACATGCCTCAGAATTGTGATTATCTGAAAGGTGAGGAAGCCAGGGTATTTATTTATCAAATTCTATCTGCAGTTGATTGAAGACTGTTCTTAGGGATGTTAACCCCCCAGCATTTCTATGTTGGCTATCATGTAGGCCAAATAAGCTCTTATAGCCAGAGAAAACTCTCACACAGAGTCAAAGGCATTTGAAATAAAATGTGTTTAGGTACAGTGTCCCATACTGAGTCCTCTCTGCTCTCAATGGACCTCCAAGTTGTTGGTCACAGTTAAAACAAACAACAAACAAACTTCTGATGGAAGAGATACTGGACAACTATTGTCTTTGCTGCTATAGTAAATCCCAAGACAAAATATGAAATATATAATTTTTGTCTTCTACCAGTTATTCTAGATTCCTCTCACCTTGGTCAACACTCACTGTTCCAAATTGCCTGTCTAGTGGTATTACCTAAGAACTTCTTCCCTTCATCCCCAGGTAGTCTAATTATTTTGTTCTCTTTCCACACGAAGTTGACAATTAGGTGTACTATTCAGTTTGCCTTTATCATGGTCTTTCAAGGGCATCTTGACTTGGGCTGTTGTGTTTTAGCAGTATATTTGTGGCCCACCTCAATATATTGAGATAGCCTATCACATTTTAAGAATTTCCCTATTGGATTATATATGTGAATTGAAGGAGAAGGGTAGGTATGAGCTACTTGTTTATGTTAATTTGTAACATGTGGGTCTTTTAGGACCCAATTCCCACTTCTATATTACCATATAAATGTGTAGCAGCAGTAGTTCCAAATATAGCATTTGCTATATCTAACATATAGAAGTCAAAGGGGCAACATGTGCAAATTTATCCTTTCACTTTGGGTAGATATCCAAGAATATCTCTGGATAATGAACCTCTAGAAACCTCACCAATTTGGCAGCATCTTGAATCATTTTAGAGTTTGTCTGTCACCTTCTGGTGCACAGATATCTTATCAGGGCACATATTTATGTCATTTCCTGCTCTTAAGAACCATTAAAATAATAGGTTGGTGTGATATTTGTGAGAATGTCAAGATTATGAAGGCTATATTATGATACAGAGCAAGAGGGTTAACTTAGGCTTGAAGCAAGATTATAAATATGTACTGTTGGCCACTCCAGGTGAAAGCAAACTTCTCTTAATCCTTCTTTTTTGATTGAAAATAATGTAATCTCTAGATGAATAGCCTCCTGTCAAGTTCCAAAGCCTTTTTGATCTGTTCTAGTTAAGATACCACATCTGGAAGAGCACCTACAGTTGGGTCTCTGTGTAGAAAACCCACCCTATTTGTGAATTTTCTTTTATTCTCACATGACTAGTATATTCACCATATAGTTGGCATCAGATGTGTGGGGGTTTTCCCATACCAATCAATTCTATTACACCAGCTGGGAGTCCTACATTTTAACTCAAGTCTGATACTGTCTACATGGAGATAGCATCAGGTCCCATATTTTAAGGGATCAGTCCCACAAGCCTTCCCTGCACCCCATTTCAGATGCCAATTAGAAGTCCAGGTGCTTCTAACCTGTGCTTCTAACAGTTCAGTTGTAAATTGGAAACGTGATTCCCCTCTTTAGATTCAATTAATTTGAACCTCACAGAGCTCAAGAAAACAGTTTACTTTTTTTAAATACCAGCTTATTAGGAAAAGATAACAATAAAAAGTAGAGATGAACCTCCAGTTGGAACAGATATATAGGACAAAGTATATGGGAAAGTCTAGGAGCTTCCATGTTCTCTCTGAGTGCACCACTCTCCCAGCACCTTCACATGTTTATAAACCTGAACGTTCTTTGAATCTCATACTTTTGGGATTTTTATGGAGGCTTTATAATGTAGGCATGATGGATTATTAACTTCATTTCTTGCCCCTCTCCTTTGGGGAATGGAGAGTGAGAAAATTCCAAGCTTTTAATCATGTCTTCATATTTTTTTTTATGTTTGTTTATTTTTGAGAGAGAGACAGAGTACAAGTTAGGGAGGGGCAGAGAGAGAGGGAGACACAGAATCTGAAGCAGCCTCCAGGCTTTGAGCTGTCAGCACAGAGCCCAACGTGGGGCTTGAACCCAAAAACTGTGAGATCATGACCTGAGCCAAAGTTGGATGCTTAACCAAACTGAACCACCCAGGTATCCCAATCATGTCTTGGTCTTTTAATCATGTCTTGATCTTTCTGGTGACCAGCTCATATCCAGGAGTCCACCAAATATTGCCTTATAAAAAAAAAAAAAAGATACCTGCTATCATCCAGGAAATATCAAGAGATTTAGGAGCCCTGTGGGTATATCCAGGATCAAACACCGAATTTTAGAACAAAAGGTGCTCCCAGTGCTATTATCACTTAGAAAATTACAAGGGTTTTAGGGAGCTTTATGCTAGGAACTGGGAGCAGATATATATATGATCTTTCACCTTTAGATACCTTGATCCATCTGGTTTTACAGGGAGTTAAATGGAACTGAATGAGAACCACCATCCCTGCATTATTTAAACCTTGAATGTGGCACAATTCTTTGCCATTCTACCTAGCATGTAATACTACGTTTACTCTCTTGGTCCGGAGAGATGGATAGTTTTAGGGGTTTCCACTCAGCTTTTATCATAATAATGGCTTTAACCCCATGAGCTGTTGTTGTCTTAGCAACCAAATATATCCAACAGATTTATACACATAAGATTCGAATAAATGACCAAAGAATCAATGGATTCACAGTAAGATGCCCTTTGATTAGGACTCTGTTTATCATCTGACTTCTGTCTGCTTCCAGTTTAACAGGGGACCATGATATCATATTGGGTCCCCTCCTACCAGTGTCATTTTAGATCTTATATTCATTTGCCCGCAGAAGGTCTATTTTCTCTTTCCCAATGTACAGTGACTTTGGCAAATGGTTTTAGGTTACTAAGAGAAAGTCTTTTGTGAAAACCTATTGGGTATATATGCTGTGACATCCTGGAGACTTTCTTCAAGGTAACAATCCTGTCATTTACTTAAAGGGTTCTGAATCTGAAAACTGGCTCCACTAGGGAAATTTGGTATAGGATTATGGTTTTCTATTGCAGTGTTGATATTAGCCTTTTCCTCACCCATTCCTGATCTTTTTGTTTTGGTGATGGTCAAATTACATAATCATAGGCTAACCATCTATATCTTCACTAGAAACACCAATAATATATTAGACTACCTCAAATACCTATAGGTCAAACCCCATAGTTACCATTTTGGCCTTATTGCTCTTTGTTATAACTGTCACCATCTGGCCTCCACTATTGCAGAATCCTAGCATCCCCATTGACACTCAGTAGCCGGGCTCTATTACAGCATCTCCTTTCATCAGCTCTGGGCTATTCGAGAAAGCCACTGCTGTGTTTTCCAATGATTACTGGTGGCCTGCCCACTGGCACTTTTCTTATTCACTGTTGTTTTAATGAAGAGTTTCTTCTATCCTATTCTACCTTCAAAGGAGAATGTAACTAATGGGCTTTCTCCTATTTTTTAAGTAATCTCTACCCCCTAATGTGGGGCTTCTTCTCATCTTGTGTAGTAAATTCATCTTAGCATGTGAACATGCTATGACATTAGACCCCTTCTTAGTACTTTATCAGGGTTATTTCTGCCTCTCTAGTTCATGTGCTATATGCCATTGTTGTTTGTAAGCTACAAATCAACATTTCAGTACAATGTTAATGCCATCTCCAGGCATCCTTATCAGGATATTAAACTAGAGACACAGAAAGAGGTCTCCTATATCAATAACTCTCTACTATATTCCTGTGGTTTATATTCCTAGTCCCAGTTCTCATCTCTCATTCCCATTATCTATCCCAAGGCATCTTTTCCTAGTAGGAACATTAGTTAGATCCTCCTATTCTTTTGGTGAATACTTACTTTCCTCCCCTGGTGGGGACAGTACTTCCCCACTCAGATGATGCTGACATACGATTCTCATCGCTGGTCCAGAAGCATTGAGGTGAGGGATGTATAGGTCTTAAGGAGGGCAATCATTCTCATGTAGGTCATTTGCCTTAGGAGAGAGGAGGATCTTTCTTGGACTATAGGCCTGCTCTCTTGTAGGAAATGGAGGGACACACTTTTCCTAATCTAGAAATCTAGACATTGAAAATTCTCAATCATATTTACTTAGATGTCTGCATTCTGAATCTTAGGATCTTATTCCTTCCCTGGCATCAGCATAGGGGACTTTTGGAAGCTTTGAATTCAGCCATTTTTTTAACCTTTTCATTCACTACATTCTAAGTTTGGGCCCGATTTAAAGCAGTATCTGGTAAATGGGCGGTAAAGTATTTCTAAATGCTACCATGAAGGCATTCTGGCTTTTGCTCTGATCCCTGTTGATAGTTGATTGACCTGAGAGTGTCATTTTCCTCCTTCAGAGCTTCTATGGCTGTTAACACTAGCCAACCTATTTCACAGTAGACCAGCATTTTTTCTTCTATCTCTACCTGATCCCAATTCACCACCGATGACATCTAAGAATTACTTACAGTAGTGATGCCACAGCATGTTAGGGCTTATCCCCAGCTCACTTGTCACCAGCAACAGGGTTCTTGTTGCCATCTCACTGGTAAATGATCCAAATACAAAATTCAGTCCCCAAAGTTTGCTTTTTAGGCCTCTTTCTGGTATTACTTGCCTGATATTGGGTTCTCTCAAAAGTGGATGTTTATATAAAGGATTTGAGTACAAATAGTTTATTTGTAAGAAGTTGTTTGAAAGAGCTTTTGTAGATAAGGAGGAAGAGATACTAAGAAGGTAGCAAAGGCAATATGGTAATGACCAGATTTCCTTATAGGATCACTAGGGCCTAATTCTACTGGGGACCTATGAGAGGCCATATACAGCCTTCTTCAAAAATTGTTCTGTTTAATTACCATCATAGTTATTGAGGGCTGCTCCTGAATATGCTAATGCCCCAGCACATCTGGACTTCCCTGAATATTAGCCACGCATGCTCTTGTGACTGGAGAAAGTAATCAAACAGTCATAGGTACCTTACAGTCTGATGTTAGGGCATGCAGAAACAGTGAATGCTGACCAGACATGGAAGAGGAACCAATGTCTGCTATAAGCACCAAGTATCAGTAGGAGCATGGGGAAAGATGAGACAGAATAAGTAGACATTAATAATTATACTAAAGGCAAGGACAAGCTATAAAAGTATGGCTGTACTTTTAAAAATATTTCTTTTATGGTCATCTTTCAGGAGTCAGGCATATGCTGAGACAATAGAAAGAGACAGACACATGTTTTGTTGTATTAACAAAATGAAAGTTGGTAAAACTCTACTGCAATGTAAAAATTATGATTACCTTGCACATCCCACTCAAGGAGACCTTACCACTGAGGAGAGCTGACCACTGTGCTGTTTTCTTTCCCTGAATCTCATCTCCATCCCCAGCTAGTAGGAAAGTCAACAGAAGTGACTGACAGCTTGCACAAGAAAAGACATGACCTTGAGAATTAGAAGAAAATTCTGTAAAAAGTACTTTTTTGGGGGAAGAAGATATAAAATTCAAAAGGGCTAAAATATTTGAGGTTGCCCAGGAGGATGCTGGGGAGGGTATAGAAAGGGCGGAAGGGCTACTTCTGGATACCAACATCTCCCTTAGAAACCCTGTAATTCTTTTGAGTAACTACAGCTTTAGATTCAAGTACAGGATAGTTTTATGCAGTTATCCAGATCCTTTTTGTGTGTTTGAACCAGAAAAATAAAGAATTTGGAAGCATGTTTTCCTCTTACCCCCATTTTATTTCACATCAGGGAAGAAGTGCTAAAGTCACCAAGAGATTTTAGTAGAGGATATAAACATATTTGCATTTTTGGAAAATGACTCATACTGCCATGTCATGTAAAACTACGTTAAAACAAAGAACAACTGAAATAAGAAACCCATCAGAAGTCTGTTGCTATATCAGACAAAGATATTCAATGGTTTGATTTCAGATGGTGACATGAGGAAGGAAAGGGAAGAGATTTGAGGTATATTTAAGAGATGGTGACTCAATGATTGATTTAATTTGGAGAATAATAAAATAGGAGGAAATAATAACTCCTTTGGCAACTGAGTAGATAGTTGTACTTTTTTCTGAGATACAGTATCATGGAGAAAGAAAAGGAGGTTTTAAAATAGATGCATATAGTGAATTCAGTTTTGAGTTCAAGGTGTTTAGAAGACATTCAAATGAAGGTGTCCAGTAGGAGTTACACATCTGGAGCTCAGTGCATGAGTCTGGTTGGAATAGAGTCTGGGCAGGAAATGTATAATAGGAAGAACTTAGAGCTATGTGGGGGGACAACATTGTCCAGAGGGAGGGTACATAGGCTGAGATAAATAGTGGAGATGATTAGGAGGCTGCTAGGGATTAGGTCAAAAAATGAGGAGCCGAGGTTTGGCTGTGTTGTTTATGTAAATATTGATGACATTTATAATGATGAAAGGACTTCTCATGGGGAGAAGATGTAAAAACTGTCAGTGAATGGGGAGAGCCTCAGAAAACTTGTAGACAAAGCCACAGTGAGGAATGTAGGTTCATATAGAAGAATGATACGACATCAAAGGAACAGGTACTTTGTATAAAGAAGCAACATTCACAACCCAGAAGTAGTAGTGAGGAGCAAGGATGACATGAGCCTTATGCAGACTCCAACGGAGATGTTGGGTAAGAAATGGTTCAGCATGATTTCATGTGGTCGATTGTATAGCTTCAGGTGAGAGTCATATTTTAGCTTAGGTGAGGAGTTATACAGAGAATTTTGTAAAGGGTTTAGATTTTGCAGTCTTTTTTAATTGTGGAAAGGGAGATTCAGAGATCAGAGTTTAAGGGGTAATAAAGTGGTGATTTGAACAAAGGGAGAGAGGCCGAGAGGAGAATCCATACTGTGGTAGCAGCTGGGTGTACCAGAAACTGGCAAAAGCAAGTACTGATCAGCAGAGTATCCCCTTTAATCCAAGGGTGATAGCTCAGCAGAAAAATCTATGATGGTAATTGTAGGAGGATTGACAGTCATCTCTGTGTGGAGTGATGCGCCCGGAAGTATGGGCTGGGGCAGTGGGAGGGCTGAGGATATCTATTGCTCTAGCTCTAGGGCTAGCTCTAGCTCTAGCTCTAGCTCTAGCTCTAGCTCTAGCTCTATCTAGGGATAGGGCTTTTCCTTTCTGCATCATGATCAGATTTGCATTTTATAAAGATCACTCTGACAGGTGCAGATCATGGATTCTGAAGAACCAGCCTGGCTCCAGGAAGACTATTTGAAAGACTACTGTAAAAACCCAAGTAAAAAATGATGGGTCTTTGAACTAAGGCAGCACAGAGGGATCTGAACCCATGAGAGAGAGATATGTATGTTAAAGAACCCATGGGACTAGGTGGTTGATTGGATACAGATGGTGAAGGAGAGTGATGACAAGCAAGAGTGTAGGATGGCATCTTTCTGTTTCTGATTTGTTAACCAGGTAGAGGGTGACATCAATTTCTAGGTTAGAGAATAAAGCAAGAGGAACAAAATTTGGCAAAGTAGAGGGATTGAAGAAAAATTTTCTTTTAGAAAATGATTATTCTGAAATGTCTTTGGGATATCTCCAACAACAGTTCCAGTAGGCTGTTGGGTCAGGAGACCTAGCAATATGAATAGAGGCCTGAGCTGGATTTGATGGATGTGCAAGTCAATATAATATATGTTTCTAATTAAACAAGGATATGGGAAGAATACTAAGAACGACTAAATAGATTAGAAGAGTGGTTGAATATGGGGTCCTGGGTCACACCACCATTTAGGATGCAAATAGAGAAAGTTATGAAGGCTAAAAGAAGATCAGATCAAGAGGTAGAAGGAAAATTGGGAAGACTTATGCCATGAAGTGAAAGATGAAGTGAAAGATTCAAGAAGAAAGGGTTCTGGAGATTCCTAAATGCTGCAAAACAAACAAAACAACAAAAATAAAAAAATAAATAAAAAAACAAAAACAAAAACACCCAGAAAATGGAAAATGGATCTGATAACATGAAGGTCAGTTATGACCTGAACCAGAATGATTTTGGTTTTGGGAAAACTGCAGCACAATTAAAAATATGTGAATTGAAAAGTTACTGGTGGGTCACATATACTCAGAAATCAATTCCAGGTACGTAAAGTATTTAAATATGAAATATTTAAAACTTTAAAAAATATATATATAGGAGACCATCTTATGCCTCTTGAGTAACGGCAGACTTCTTAAACAATAAAAAGTGCTAACATAAGAGAAAAGACTGATAAACTTAACTACATTGGGTTTAAGAGGTGCTATTCATCAAAAGGTACATAAATAAAGAAAGACAATCAGTAAACTGAAGACAAAATTTGCAACACAATTAACTAAAGATTGATTTCTAACATAAATGTATATTTTCTTCTAAAATCCCTATAAATCAATAAAAAAACAAGCAACCTAATTGAAAAATAGCAAATAACATGAACACACATGAAACAAAATGAGGACTAAATGAAAAAAAAGGTGCTTAATCTCTTTAATAGCCAGGAAAATGCAAGTTAAGAGCATAACCAGATATAATTTTATACCCATTAGACTGACAAAAATCAAGAAATCTGACTAGTATTGGAAAGGATAGAGAAGAGTGTGTAAATTTATGTACTGCCAGTGGGATAATAAATTGGTTAAATAACTTAAGAAAGCAGTTTGACATTTCCTTGGAATGTTGAGCATTTGCATTCCCTAAAACCAAATGATCGTAGTCTTATATGTATATTGCAGTGTGTAATATATCCAAACTGGTTATCTCCTTTAGTATTATCAAACGGTATATAACAAATTTTCAGTGAATAGCTGCATAGTCAATTAATGCAGACTATTCCTTTTGGATCCTTGGCTATGAAGGGAAAGAGAGTGGTAAATTGTGGTTTCTATATGATTCACTGGTCTTTTCTGGACATATTCCTCCTCAGACATGGCCCCCAGAAATGGTCTATGGACATCTTGTTCCTGGTTTGTTCTGCCTCTTGTATAAGGTCCACAGTTAATGCTGTCAGGGATTACCTTAGCTTTCTGAGTAGCCTTTTCCGATTTTTGTGTCACATGGAGTTTGCTGTCAAGTTTTGGGCTAGTTTGAGAATCTGACCGGCATATAAAGTATATTTTCTATGGGGAAAAAGATTCTGAACTTTCATACTAACTGAAAATTGCAATAATAGATTAATGAGTAGTGAAGCTCAATTTATTAATTTCTAGAGCTTTGTGACATTCTTGAAAAATAGCTCATTTTATACAAGGCCTTTTTAGAATGAGCAAAATAATCATAGACAAGAATGATGCTATAACTTATAGAATTTTTATATGTGGTGTTCCAAGTATTCCTTATATGTCACAGCTGTCTGGAAGAGACTTCACAAAGACTGTTGCCAATATTATTTTTTATTTTTAGTAAATATTCAGTAGAGACTGAATCAATGCCCCATTAAAAACCCTTTCAGAATTGGGTCTGAGTCATCTTGGTTTTTCTTCTCTAATCCATTTGTTTTCTAGACAGAGTGACTGAGTGGTTTCTTGATTGAGTGATTTCCAACCTTGACTCAAACTGACTATCATATGCTAAGCCTATAGCTTGATTCTATCAACTACAGTGAGCAAAGTGAGAGTAGCTCTCTACATGGGAAACCTTCAAAGATCACCATCATCAAAAGGCTCTGGTTGAATCTGCAGCCATCCATGGCACTGTGCTGTGTTAGTACTGTGAGGTTTCAGAAAGACTGCTGCTGCTTCAGAATAAATAATAAGTAAATATCCCAAGGGGGAGAAAAACCTTGAAGAACATGTTATAGAATGCAAAGTCTGAAGTTTCCACCATTTGTGTTCCCTGAAATTTTTATTTTCCTTTCACTTATACTACACATTTCAATGTATAAATGTCTTCTGCATATATTTTGATTTTTAGATTCATATTGTGAGGTGTGATAAAGGTTAAATCATCACCCCGTTTTAAAGATAAAGAAGGTGAGATTTAGAGATGGTAAGATACAGACTTAATAAATAATAGAGAAGGGGCTTTCTCCCAGCTACATCTTTTGATTCAAAGTTCAGTGTTCTTTGAACTATACAACACTACAAAGTTGTCAGCCAGGTGTAGTAAAATGTAGTGGAGATGATCATGTTTTTAAATTTTAACTAGATGTGCTCTTCTTCCTACCCCCATGTAGCTATATTGCAATATTTAGTTAACTGGTCATTGATTCTAAATGATTGTTTCATAATGGTAATTAAATTAATTCTCTTCAGCTTTAAAAAAAAATCATTAAAAGATCAGTTACATATTTTGCCCTGAGCTACTGTTTTAATTACATTAAGATTACCTCTTGATGGCAGATATGACAAAATTTCATCTCTGCAGCCTCTTACACTCCTAAAATTCTATGAAGTGGTTTTTAAAAATTGACCTTGCAATTTTCAGTAGCAGTAGTAAGATGAATAAAAACACACTTGTTATATGACCAAATTGGTATTTATTGGTGTTTGTATTGGCTAAAAGTTACATATGCATTCTCTAATTTAATACTTATCACAACCCTTTGGGGGTAATATTATTGTCTTTTACAAATAATAATACAAAATCTAGAACCTGAGTAATGTGTCTTAGTTTACACATCTAATAACTGTACTAGGTTTGAACAGTCTGTTTTATACTATACTTATAGCCCTGCAGCACTTTTATATTCATAAGAGAAAAGCTTAAGGTCTAACAAACTGGTATTAGGAAAGTCTAGAAGCAACAATAAAAGATGCATACTAGAGTTTTTGTGTCAAGACTTTCAACTTCATGGGGGAAAATGTAGGCTTTTGAGTCAGACCCTACCCTTAAATGAGGATCAAATATGAACTTCACAGTGTTTTTGTAAAAATTGAATCAAATAATGCATATAAAATAACTGACATGTAGTATGACCTCAGTGATATCACTTTCTTAGAGATTTTACTTATGCAGTATGTCATTTATATACTATTTATTTAAGTAAAGAGAAAAATCCAATAAAATATATGTAGGGAGTCAGATAGTCTCATATAATGAGACTGAAGATAGGCAATTCTGTGACAAATTCAGAGGCTCAATGATAAACCCATGTTCTTTCCTTCTTCTTGCTCAGCAGTCCTATGTTCTTTTGTGGTCACTGGCTATGGCCACATACTAGGTATTCTGTGTAGACTGGTAATACTGAGTAAAAAACAACAACAACAAAAATAAACCTTGACATTTTGACACATTCTCTTTGAAAACAAATCAATATCAAGGGACATAAAATTTGTAGAACTAGCATTAACTAAATAAAGTTCTTCCTGAGGTGTGAAGGGGCTCACTGCCCTTAACACATATGTCACTTGATAGTTGAGCAGAATTGGAATTATGTTATCCAGGAAGAAAGGAATGGGGGTAAGCAGTTCATAGTGTATATAGCATTCCTGAGGAAAAAAAGTGAAATATAAGGCAAATACCTAACTTCTAGAGAGAGGAACAAAGCAGCTTAGAAATTAATCCAGATAGAAACTTGGAATAGGAGAATTTGTGTGAATGATGCATCCATTCAGAACCTAGGAACTAGGACCAGTAACACAGTTAGAAATAGCAGAAATCAGCAAGGGTGATTTGAGACTCAAATGCTAGCCTAAAGCTTATGACAGTCTCTTTGGACAAAGAATTAAGTGATAGCTAAACACATAAGTAGAATTCAAAATGAACCCAGAATTCCTCTCTCTCAACTAAGTCTTCATTTGATTTTCTTCTACTGACTCCTTCCATTTGGACAATGAATATACTCCTTTCTCTAAGGCTTAGAAAATGTCTTTCTTGACCTCACTTACCTAGAATTCTCCTCTTTGGCTTTCCCTGTCGTTTTCCTGACTTTGCCCATTCCCATTTCCATCTGGAGTCCAGACCCTCTCCACTCATACATTCACACAATGTATCTTATGGCTCTGTGAAAGCTACTTTATCATAAAATTAACATCATCCTAATTGTCAGTGGCAGAAGTCACTTTCAAGCCTTTTCATATTCAATTTCTTTATTGCTTTATTGAGCATGTTCACTGTACCATACCTAACATACTCCTCTAATGAAAAATCTATAAAGCTTTGGCTTTCATGACAAAGCTCTCTGTGGCTGTCTGTGAGCTTCCCTGACCATTCTTTCTTTGTGCCTACATGGGTGATTCTTCCTCAGCTCACCCCATACATTTTAGTGTTTCTAAGACTTCCAATCTTAAATCCACTTTTAAAAAATATTTGTTAGTTAATGTTGATAGAGAAGACAACCTATTAATATCCATTTGTAATTGTTTAGGGTACACAGTGGCACAATGTGATGTCTTAATATACATACACATTGTGAAATGCTTCCCAAAATCGAGTTAATTAACACATCTATCACCTCACATACTTGTGTGTGTGTGTGTGTGTGTGTGTTAAGAACACTAAGATCTACTTTCTTAGCAAATTTCATACAGTATTATTAACTATAGTCACAATGCTGTACTTCAGATTCCCAGATTTTATTCATTTTATAACTGACAGTTTGTATTCTTTGATCAACATCTCCCCACTTTCCACTTCCTCCAACCCTTGGCAACCACTCTTCTACTCTTTGGTTCTATGAGGTGGGCTTTTTAAGATTCCACATATACATGGAATCATATGGAATTTGTCTTTCTATGTCTGACTTAATTTCACGTAGCATAATGTACTCCTGGCTCATCCATGTTGTCACAGATGGAAAGATTTCCTTCCTTTTTATGGCTGAGTAATATTCCATATATATGTGTGTGTATGTATATATATATATATATATACATACACACACATATACACATATACACACACACATATATACATACGTGTGTGTATATATGTATATATATATGTATGTATGTATATATATACACCACATTTTCCTTTTTTCTATTCATCCATTAGCAGACAGTTAGATTATTTCCATATCTGGGTGATTATGAATTAATGCTGCAGTGAATATAGGAGTGGTAGATATCTTTTTGAGATACTGATTTTATTTCCTCTGGATAGATACCCAAGTGTGGGATTTCTGGATCATGTGATAGTTCTATTTGTAATATTTTGATGAACCTTAATACTGTTTTCCTTTTTTAAAAAATTTTTTTAAATGTTTTATTTTATTTTTGATACAGAGAGACAGAGCATGAGAGGGGGAGGGGCAGAGAGAGAAGGAGCCACAGAACCAGAAGCAGGCTGCAGGCTCTGAGCTAGCTGTCAACACAGAGCCTGACGTGGGGCTCGAACCCACGAATGTACGATCTGACCTGAGCTGAAGTCGGAGGCTTAACTGAGTGAGCCACCCAGGTGCCCCAAACCTCCATACTGTTTTCCATAAGGGCGATACCAATTTGCATTCCCATCAACACTGTACAGGGTTCCCTTTTCTCCACACCCTTACCAACTTTTGCTATCTCCTACCTTTTTGATTGTAACAATATTTTTTAATTTTAATTAAAAAATAATGTTTGTTTATTTTGAGAGAAAGAGAGAAAGACAGAGTGTGAATGGGCAAAGGGCAAAGAGAGAGAGAGACACAGAATTCGAGCAGGCTCCAGGCTCTGAGCTGACAGCACAGAGCCAATGCAGGGCTCCAACTTGTGAATCGTGAGCTCATGACCTGAGCCGAAGTTGGAGGCTTAATGGACTGAGCCACCCAGGCACCCCTTATAGAAGCCATCTTAACATGTGAGGTGATATTTCATTGCACCTGATTCACAATTCCCTGCTGATGAGTGAACACCTTTTCATACAACTATTCTTAACACTTGTATGTCTTCTTTGAGTGTATTTATTTATTATTTTTTAATATTATTTTTTAAGTTTATTTAGTTAGTTTGGGAGAGAGTGAACATGAATGGGAGAGGAGCAGAAAGCAAGGGAAAGAGAGAGAAGCCCAAGCAGGCTCCGTGCTGTCAGCACAGAGCCTTGATGCATGGCTGACCTCAAAACCATGAGATCATGACTTGAGCTGAATCAGGAGTCAGATGTTAACTGACTGAGTCACCGGATGTATTTATAATGTCATGGTATTCCATCCTTTTTAAAAATATTGTTCAGTGGATGAAAGTTAATAGAAACAAAGTAAGGAGATAGCACTAAATTGTTCAAGAAGCTAGCCTTGCCCACCCCACCCCTTTTTTTTGCCCAGATCAAAATGACTGTGCTATCCTCATGTGTCAGGTCAGTCTCTATTGTTTTATATTGAGTGCTGGCTAAAATCAATGGAAACTCATCAAACTCCTGTGGTAGTGTGGTAATCTAACATGCAGGACTAAGTGTGCCAGAAGGCTTCTCTTTATTAGAAAACAAAAAAAGAAAGAAAAAAAAGAAATAAGCAATGATTGTTGGCTGTCAACCTGATACATTCTGGCACCAAACCAAACTAAGCCTGGGGCGTTTTGAGGATTTCAAGGCGGTGCAAGTTGTCTTAATTATAATATGCTGTGCTGCTCAAGATACATTTTTCAGGGGATCTTATATGACTTACCTACAATCTTACAATTAGCCCTCATATGCTTATGTGGTACACAAGAAGTCAGGTTAGAATAGAATGAGGAAATAAGATAATGTAGCACATTTCACATCAGCAGTGCTGGCAAAGAGGAGGATAAAAATCTGCATTCTTCACTGTAACTGTCATATAGAACTGGAGGCAACAATGTCTTTTCTTTCAACCTCCTTACCTATCCATTCTTGACCCCATCATTAGGTTACAAAATATGCATACCATTTGTCCAGTGATAGCATTTAACATTTTGTTTTGTGAGAAATTACTTGAAAAAAATAAGACAAGCTTCTTCAATTTAGAGTAAATAATAACTATTCAGTTTACATTCAATTATGGTTAATTTCTGAATAAGCAGACATTATATACAAACAATGCTCATATGCTTTGGGGGAAGAAGCTATCAATAGGGAGATAAGGCAAATAGATTATGTATTTGGATACATAATGACTATGAAAGTTAGTGATGAGTGTTACATAAAAATCTTCAGCTTTTTTCTTGTTAAAATTATTAGCATAAAGTACTTTTATAATGCCAACTCACTCTGCAAAGTAATCAAGATTATGTATGCTAAGAAGGACTTTTATAATTGGAGTAGGGGGTACCTTGTGCTTGCCCTAGGATCATTCACATCTCCTCTTTTCCTGTTTGGGCTAGTTTATACCACAACAAAATGATTTTCAGGTGTCCTGATCCCTACTCTATCCAGTACCCCATCCTGCCCATCACTAGTTTAACCTGGTTTCTGACCATCTTTTTAGCTTGTTTCACCATGACTAGCTTGTATCTATGCCCATAGTCAACTTCAGGTGGCTGACTCAAACTCTGTCTTATGAGTCTACTTTGGTTATATCTAACTTGGATGCCAACTAAGATTCTTGCTAAATGAATTTATGAATCCCATGACTCCTGACCATATGAACTTCTAAAGACATGAGCTCCTATCTGCTGTGCTTCCTTCATGTCCTGCTGAGCTAGTGTTCATGTTCTGGCCTTAGCTTCCTCAGATCCCTGGTGATTTAGCAGTAAAATAACAGAAGAACTGAGGATAGGTTGGTTTGGAAAATGGAGTATTAAAGAGAAAGCAAGGCTAGAGTTGTTCCATAGTCTAGAAGCGAGGCATAGCTGGCCACGAGATGGATGAACAAAAACAGGAAAGTGAAAACAAGACAAAGGTAAAGACAATATTCAACTAAAAATAAAAACAGGATAAGTTAGGGGCACATGGGTAGCTCAGTTGGTTAAGGATCCGACTTCAGCTCAGGTCATGATCTCACAGTTTGTGAGTTCAAGCCCTGCATCAGGCTCTGTGCTGACAGCTCAGAGTCTGGATTCTGCTTCAGATTCTGTGTCTCTCTCTCTTCCCCTCCCCTGCTTGTGCTCTGTCTCTGTCTTTTAAAAATAAATAAACATTAAAAAAATTTTTTAAATCCAGGGTAAGTTATTCAAAGAATTACACAGGAATCCAAACCTAAAAACAGATTTGATGCTTGGAGATCAATTCATAGAAAAAAAATCAAGCAGGATATTATGTTCAATAATATTTGTCAGATTTTTTTTTTCTTTTCACATACCTTTATTTTTTTTT